>NW_025223857.1:2085068-2106684 GCF_014066325.1 Apis laboriosa
AAAAAAAAAAAAGAAATTGGGATGAAAGAAAAACATTTCTTTTTTTCTTCCTTCTATTAATGGATTCTATAGTCCATTAATTTGAAAGCACATTCTAAAAAAAAAAAGAAATTGGGAAAAATGTTTCTTTTTTTTCTTCCACAGGATCGTCGGTGAAAAAGGCGGAGAGAGAGAAAGAGGAAGAGAGAGAGAGAGAGAGAGAGAGAGAGAGAGAGAGAGAGAGAGAGAGAGAGANTCTTCCACAGGATCGTCGGTGAAAAAGGCGGAGAGAGAGAAAGAGGAAAAGAGAGAGAGAGAGAGAGAGAGAGAAGGCAGAAAGTGGCGGCCTTGCGCCGATGATCGCCGTTGAAAATCAGTCGAGTTTGCGTGCCGGCTCCAGCCTGGGGCAGGTCGAGGAGGCAGCGAGCGACGGAAGCGTGGGTGGCGGCAGCGAGGCTGGTGGTGGAGCCGGCCCAACCACCAGCTCGGTGCCAGGTGAGAGAGAGCTAATTATCTCGCAACCAGATTCGCATCAGACAGATCATCCTTATTAACCCTTTGCTCTCCAATGGTGACTCTCGGTCACCACTTGAGTTGACTCCAGCGATGACTCTCCACTCTTGTCGAGGATTGGCAACTTGAACGACGACAATATTTATTTATGTTTGATTTTTTAGAGTATCGTTTCATAAATAGTTAAATATATATATATATAAATAATATATAGTTTAATAAATAGTTTTTCATAAATAGTTTCATATATCGTTTCCTAAGCTCTTTACTACTCAGGCTCTTTTGAGCCTGAGTCTGGAGTTGCTGGTTCGACCGAGCGAAGGCCTGGAGTGCAAAAGAGGGTTAAAAAGACGGTATACCTCTTATGACCTGTAAATACCCCGTTTCTGAAACAGATGGAAGATTAATTTTATCTTGCTCTACTTAAAATTCATGAAGCCATAAATTATAATTATAATGTTATAAATTAAACAGAGATAAAAGGAAAATGTATATATTAAAAGTAGGATTTTTAAAAGAGGAGATGTTGGAAAGGGAAAATTCTCTTTCAAAGTTTGTTTCAATTGAAATGAATATTAACAGAAGAGAAGGGGGAAGAAAATATGATCCCTGTTTCTGAAACAGATGAAAGATTAATCTTATCTTGCTCTGCTTGAAATTCATGAAACCATAAATTATAATTATAACGTTGTAAATTAAACAGAGATAAAAGGAAAATATATATATATATATATATATATATATGAAGTTAAAAACAAGATTTTTGAAAAAGGAGACGTTGGAAAGGGAAAATTCTCTTTCAAAATTTGTTTCAATTGAAATGATTATTATATTAACAATAGAGAAGGGTAGAAAATATTTCTGAAACAGATGAAAGATTAATCTTATTAATCTTATTAATCTTATCTGCTTGAAATTCATGAATTATAATTATAATTATAATGTTATAAATTAAACAGAGATAAAAGGAAAATATATATGAAGCTAAAAGATTTTTAAAAGAGGAGACGTTGGAAAGAGAAAATTGAAATTGTCTTTCAAAATTTGTTTCAATTGAAGAAAATATTTCTGAAACAGATGGAAGATTAATCTTATCTTGCTCTGCTTGAAATTCATGAAGCCATAAATTATAATTATAACGTTATAAATTAAACAGAGATAAAAGGAAAATATATATGAAGCTAAAAGTAGGATTTTTAAAAGAGGAGACGTTGGAAAGAGAAAATTTCAATTGAAATGATTATTAACAGAAGAGAAGGGGGAAGAAAATTCACTACATTCCCTTTTATGAACAGGTGTAATGAATAAGGAGGGGCAGGAGGGAGAGGTGAAGAACGAGAACTCTGGAAAGGAATCAACCGGTTCAGCTACAGTAACTACACCTAGCGGTGTAGTAGGGGCGGCGGTGTCCACGGCGCCCGCGGAGGCTTCGACGATGCCTGGTGGAGGCGCTCGAGGCAGCGACGAGGAGGAGGAGCAGGAGGAGGAGGAGGAGGAGGACGAGGAGGAGGAGGAGGAGGAGGAAGTGGAGGGTGGAACGGCGCAGGAGGCGGTCGGTGGCGGTGTTGTGGCGAGCGATGGTGGGGGTGGAGGCGGCATGGCCGGCTTTTGGAGGCAGAGCAGACCCTCCAGTCCCCGCATGCCGCCTCCGGAGCAGCCGGAGCTAACCAGGCCTAAGAGCCGACACGAGCCGGCTCCCGCTAGATACAACAACCTCGGTTATTGGAGAGCCAGGAGAGTCACGTTCTATAAAAATGGCGACCCATATTTTCCTGGTATCGAGTTCAGGTAAATAACCCCCCTAAGTAACCTTTCTTCCTCCTCTTCTTTTCTTTCTCTCTTTCTCTTTACCTTCAGATCTTTCTTTCGCTCACCCTTGCACCTGCAGGTGGCGGACTCTCCACCCTTTCGACCTTGATTTTGGCCCGATATGAATGGGATCCACTGTGAAACTTGTCTATATCAACGTCGTTTCGATTTCGATTCCGTTTCATCAACGAGTCTCGAAAGCTTTTGTAAAACTAAAAAGAATTTTGTAATTCTTATTGTTACGTACGAAGATACGACGACGATGATTTGAAAGTATATATAAATATATAAATATATATTCTTGTACCAAGGTTCAAACCGGGAAGGGACATCGGCTCCTTGGAGGCGTTGCTGGACAGGCTGTCCCTGCGGATGGATCTCCCGAGAGGGGCGCGACACATCTTCTCCATGGACGGTGACAGGAAGCTCACCCTGGACGAGCTCGAGGACGGCGCCTCGTACGTCGTATCCAGCTACAAAACGTTCAAGGTGAGCGAGAGAGTGGTTTCTATTTATAAATATCGATAATACACGCTCAGATAAAATCTTAAACCTTGTTGAAAATTGTTGGCAACGCCATCGACGAAAAAAAAAAAAATATTATGGTGTTTAAGATTAGGGGAAAAAGGAAAGATTGTTTAACTGGAAAAGTGGGTCGTTCGATCTATGATACATTGCACGAAGAAGAAATAAGGTCCTTAAGGCGTCGCGTGTGTGTGTATGTGTGTGTAGATCGAATCTCTCGGTATGGTATGGTAACAACTGCCCCCTCTCCTATTGAGCCAATCTCATTAGAGAGGCCGGCGATAATTCAGCAAGGACTTGCGAAAAGTAAATATCTTTCACTTGGGAGTGGTCGTCGTATAATTAAAACGAGAACCAGAGAGATGTATATGCACACGTACACGCGTATACTTAATATTCATGAGCTACAACAACCTGTGCACTGCGAGGAAAGTAACGCCATTTTCCACAAACGCGTACCTCCACAAATGAATGCGCTGTTGCCGCGTGTGTGACATACATACAATTAATAGCGCATACGTATGAATATAATATCAATTTATAAGGAGTTAAGCAAAAGGGGAGCGGTTTAAATAAGCTGATTAAAGCGATTTATTAACAAAACCGCATTGTATTGTTCTTGACAATACTTTTGTGTGTATCTGGCCCAGATCAGATGTTTAAGAAGGCCGCACGCAACATCAATCTACCTGAAAAGAAAAAGAAAAAAAAAAAAGAGAGAGAGAGAGAGAAAAGAAGTAAGAGAAATAATTATTTCTGAGTATTATATGAAATTATTATTTCACTTTACCTTATCAATTATCACAACACGTGGATCGCAAGATGTACAAGTTATTTTAAAAAGAAAAAAAGGAGTGGATTGGAAAAAAAACGATCCAATTAACGGGAAAACCTTTCGGTTCGATTCACCTGGAGGGTGTTCTCATTATTTTTATGAAGGTGCCGATAAGAAGAATTGGATATCGTTTATCGTTGCGTCACGAGGGCTGGCCCACGCCCCAATCTGATTTCCAACTTTTAAGGTGTGACCAGCCTTATATATATATATATATATATATATACATATATATCAGATATACAATATCATCGCAGTTTCTACCTTCCCGCCTTGTGTACGATCCCGTTATTTCGATCGTGGTCTCGTGTCAGGTCAACCCTTAATCCGGCAAAGTGGTCAAAGCTTGTATATATATATATATATACATATAATCCTATTTGCATGCCGATCCAGAATCACACACCCATGACCCATATATCCTATATTATATATTCTCGCCACCAATAATATCCGAATGGAATGATAAGGGCTTACCTTGACCCGTGTATATCTCAAGAGAGATAGATTTGATCAATGATGATTAAGATTAATTTAATACGACAAATACTATATATTAAAATTGAAAGGGAAATATAAAGGGATATATGATCGATATCGCGATGTTGTTTAACGCGGAATCGTGGAATTTCTGATGTCAGTGTAATTGGACCATTGTTTACCAAAGCCACGTGGCACGGAAGATGGACGTCTCGTGTATGTGAATCCGCGATTTCGTGGTAGGGATGGGAGCGTATCGGTGGAGCAAGAAGAGTGGGAGCAAGTGTCGCTACAGGGTTGGCCAGAGAGAGGGGTGAAAAGAGGGCTGGCCAATTGGCGGTTTGCGGTTGCGCACCAGTCCACCCTCTTCTGTTTCCATTCTCTCTCTCTCTCGCTCACAGTACGCATATCCTATATATTTTGCTCATTATCGTCTCCCACTCGTCTGCACACTCGCATCCTCCTCCTCCAAATTACCGATACATCGTTTCTTCGTATAACGATTGTATCTTTAAAATGGATTCCTCGGTTTCTTCACCTCGTTCATGACTTCAATTTACTTGTACGCCAAAAAAACTTATCCCTCTTCTGATCTTGGTTGGTAGATTAAAAACCGGGTTGGATAATTTGGATAATTTGTTCGTTGATTCCCCTTTCTGGGTGTGTATACAATTTTCTATCCTTATTAGATCTTCTCTGTAAAATTTAATCAATTCTTTTTTAATTCTTTGAATATATATATAATGTATAATATAATATAATATAATAATATATATAATATAAGAATACATATATATATATGTGTGTGTGTAATTTCTCTGAAGACGCATGAATCACGATGTAGCGTGAGGGTTAATGGTGGGGAGGGAGAATAGGTTCGTATTTCCGTTAAGGAGACCGATGCAGGGCTCTCGAGTCGTAGGGCAGGTAGCAAGGGAGAGAGACCGTATCTCATTGACCGTTGGTCAGCCCCGCAAGGGATCAATAAACAGGTTCTCACACGGACAATTCACAAACTGCGTTCCGTCGTTTGGATTCTTGACGGCAGGCAAACTGACAAAATTTCACTCCTTTTCCCTGCAAAACGTAACGATGTAAATATTTAAACGGTGGGAGCAATGACGGTTACGATTTAAGTAATTTATACGATTGCACTCGCAAATTGTAACGAAATAATGGCACAGAATAAAGAGGTATGGCACTATGAAAAATTAATGTTTCGGGATAATGGAAGCGGCGAGGAAGATATAGCGTCGATTATAGCCGGCTGTGAGTTAATGCAATCAATTATATGTTCTGACCGTCTCTCGCAACGGCGTTACTACTGCGGTCGGAAGTAACAGTTTATTACTACTGCAAACTCCCCGTAGCAATACGTACGTAATATACACACGTGACAAGCGTTTGTATCGAAACTCGATGCCATCGATATATCGAGTGATCGAGCGATCGAAAGATTTGGACACGTGACAGTGACGTGGAACAAATGACCAATCCGGGCATCGATGTCTCCGTCACTGCTTAACCGTTGCTCAGTCTCTGTGTGCAGTATTATTCGCAAACGTTTTTTATTTTTTTGTTTTCTCTCCAACCTTTTACTTTCATTTATTTTTTGCTCCCCAATTATTTAGCCTAGTCATTAAAAAGTAAATAACGTATCAAATTACAAATTACAAAGATTAAACTTTTTCTTTTTTCTAAAAAAAATATAAGTTACGTTATTAGTTTGCCTTATCATTACAAAGATTTCTATCTAGAATTATACACCGTTTTTTATATTATTGATTGTACTGTGATTAATTCCACGGTCGTCATATAAGTTAGCAATAAAAACCAATATATACCTGTCTTTCAAGCAGTGTTTCACGTGCGGCTGAACGATCGCCAGCGATTGTTTCTTTTTTAATCACCTATGGCATGTTAAACGTGGGGACGATCCGTCACGCACGTTCCAACTTTGTTCTTCATTTTCATATCGCGCCTGACTTCGCCGCGATAACGAGTCCTCTTTTCTTTCTCCCCTCCTCCTGTCGGTTACACTTACCGACTGTGCACACGTTTTTACGTTCTCTGTAAGTTCATAAACGATATTATAGCTAACTTACGTTCACGTAAGAAATAATTGTCGAGTGGTCTAAAATTCGTGTCAGCCACCCTCCAACGTGATATGTCACGAACTCGAACGGCAGACAGAAACTTGCACGTATCTGGCCTACATACATCACGGAATTACGAAGAATACCTTTCTTAAAATCGTTGTTACATAAAACGCGATCGTCGTTGCGTTTCTTTTTCTTTTTCTTTTTCTTTTTAACGTTTCACGCGAGAATAATTCAAGGAGCGCATGACAGGAAAGAAAAAAGGGTTTCGATAAATAATCTCGGTGAACCAAATATCGCCATTTTCTTCTTATCGGTTTTTGAGCCGACCAACGTATTGCATGCTTGGTTGCAGATTAATTGCATGTGCTCGGCGAAGGGGAACGGAAGGGAAGCGAGAAAGGTGGATGGAAAATATTTGCGACGATAAATCCCTTTTAAGCTCGTAAATTTTTTCGATATTCTCGTTCCAATTTTTTTTTCTTAGATGCTTGTTGTTTTCCGTTCTTCTTACTTCGAGCTGCATGACTGACGGCAATCCACTTTAATTGACATTATTACGTCGATCCTGTGAGCGATATACTCGAAGTTATCGAAGTTAATTACGCGGCCATTCGATCTGATCCCAAAACCGAGACTATAGAGTTCGCTAGTGAGCAAAATTTTCCATCGAGACTCCTGCCCTCTCTCGTCGTCGAATCAGAATCAGAAATTTCGTAAAAAACTAAAAGATCGAATATAATAAAGTAACAAAATTCTTAAAATTAAAAATATTATTATTTATCCCACGCGGAATCGAACGAGAGGAATTGAAAAACGTCACCTTTTACTTTCTTTCTCTCTTCTTTCCCGTTCAAGCTCCCATCTGTCACGAAATACGCAGATTCGTGTTTCCCTGCTTCGCATTGTGTAATCCACGGCGATCATTTATCGCCGGTTGTCACGCTGAATATGTATGAGGTTTGAATTCGAAACAAATGAATTTCGGTAAGGATCGATTAGAGAGATAGATAGATAGATAGAGAGAGAGAGAGAGTAGAGTGTTTCGGGAAAACCTACCTACCCGATCCTACCCTCCCTCCCGTTCCTCCCTCCTCCTGTGCGTACTACAAACTCCACACACGTTTTCTCCACACGTGAATACCGTGTATATACCCCGATATGTAAATCACTGCGGCATCCCGTCTGTATGGCATTCGTTGCCTTTTAACCAGACCGCTTGGCTGCTACGCTTGTCGCAGAACGTTCGCAGGACAACTACCCTGTGTTTTACACTTCCCCCCCCCTCTCCCCCTTTCTACTCGCTCGCTCGTCACGCACCTTCTGTAATATATGCCGATATACGGGATTTCAACTTCTTCTTGCATGCATAAGCGACATCGCCTGATTTCTAATCTAAACGTGGAAAGATACAAAAATAAAGGCGATTCTTTATTACGTTTTTTTTTACTCAGGAAAGGAATTTCTTTTTCTTAAACCTTAATAAACCTAACCTTAGTTTTTGGATCCCAAGTTGAAGAATAATTCACTTTCTATAGTGATTTAAATTGGAATTTAAATCAAATAAAATAGGAGGAAGGAACTTCGTATTAACAAATTGTATTCGTTCAATGACGATTCAACGATGATTTCTATATTTTTTATTATATGCATCGTGTTTTAAATCCAACGTGATATACGAAAAATACGTATGTTCGTTAATTCTTAACGCACGAAAGACTTTTACACTTTATATAATAAATAATTCTTATATCAACATCTATCTTGCACGAAACTAATAACGAAATCATACTCGAAAGATCAGTGGTTGCGCTAAAGATCGCGTGATAAGGAAGGAAAGTAAGAAAAATGTTAACTGGACCGGTCGAATTAATCGGTGCTTATCGGTGCAACTGGCGCCTTATCACTTTGGCCAATTAAATGTATATGCGCCGTTGTACACCTTGTGTCGCAAATATACATTTTTCTCTTTCTCTCGCGATATAAATTTACGTCGCAATAGAAAAAAAAAAAAAAAAAAAAAAAAAAAAAAAAGGAAGGAAGGTGAACAACGTACCGAAAATGATAATTACCCTTTCTTTCTAATTAAACCGGTTCGGTCGCGTGTTAAATCACTCGAATCCGTGCACAGATGATAATTTATACCGAGTGACCTGCCGCAAAAGGTTAAGGGTTGGTGTACACCGAGTTCTTTGGACGGTCTCGATCCTTACCTTATCATCATCAAGGTAAACGTTCAACGAGGATATTCACCTTACTGGTTGTAATAATCCATTCCAACTTGTACAAGAAAGAAAATTTTAATTCTCGTGGAAAAGACGACATCGTGATAAATTATTGAAATTAAAAGGGTAATAAAAGTTATATAGAAAAAAAAAAAAGAAATTAAATAAGAAAATCTCCCTTCTTTTATACATAATGAATTATGGGGAAAAATGGGGATTTAATAAATAAATATCATACGAGTTGTTGCGCCGACAAGGTTGAGTCAACATAAGGGGGGTGCATGACCGAATGAGTAAATGCGTGAAAAGGTTAAGGGTTGTAGCACCCATGGTGAACCCAAGAGGGTGCACCCACGCGTACTTTTGTTGCGCCTTGCATTCGATCACGTACCAACCAGCCGGAAGATTGTTGCACCGTGACCTTGGCCTTGCACAACAAACGTGTATATTCATATGATGACCAACACGTGCTGCGAGGCCAGTTCCGCGAATCGTAATTTATATAGGGAGAATGCTCATAAATTAAATAACAAAGCCGCACCTCTTCTCGTGAATGGACTTTCTTCTTTCTTCTTCTCTTTTTTTTTTCTTCTTCTATTCTTTTCCACTTCTTCCAATTTATATTTTTACATTTATCCAAATCTTGCAAGATGCCCCATTTTTATGACTACATTATATTTCCGATATCATATTTTTATATTTGTATTTCTAGATTTCATTGGGAGGGGGGAAAGAAATATGTCTTCCCTTAAATTGCATTATATAAAGTGCATTATATATATATATATATCCTATGACGTGGGTGGACAGGGTTGTATTTTTAGCTCGTGATTTATTAATAGAAAGTTTTCGTGGGCTTTGCCGTTCTCGTGATAATTTTGATTAAAGGGATTCTAGATTCGTGATTTCTTGGCTTGTTCAGGCGGTTGATCAGATTGCAGGAACCAAGTTGATCGTTTCTGGCATTGCCGTTGATGTAAGTCACGAGTTAAGAGGCGAAAGGCTCTTACGACAAAGAGATCCTTGAACAGAAATTTAATGGATTCGATATGAAAAATATTCATAGGTGAAAATTACACCAATATTGCTTTATTAAAATAACCTTTGAATAATAATTTTCAATGTTATGTCAGAATGAATGACAGTTGTTACTTTTTCTGATTTTTAATTCAATTGAATGGGATCCATTTACTTCTCGATTCGAAGTTATTTCGTATATACAGGAAAAAAAAGAAAAAAGAAAAAGAAAAAATTGACGTTCTATCTTCTCTGGAAACTCGTGCCTCGAGTCCATTAAGAAGAATTGTCTCACTCACAATGTCGAGCTCGAATTGTCTTCGATCCCACCCTTCTGAAATTTTTAAACGTATTCACCTTTCGAACTATTTATCTTCTTTATTTAATATATAAGGCAATAAAAAGAAAGGCTTGAAAAACACGGAGTAAGGGTTAAACTTACGTCACAGGGGGTGCATTACCGGAAGGGTTGCTCGACTTGTGTGAGTCTGAGAGTGTCGTTTGACCTTCACCCTGTGTTAATCTATGCTCACATTATCATACCAATCCCATCAAAGCTGGCATCGCATTGCAACTGCACGAGGATGAGCTGGTATTGGTCGATCCGAGGCTACCCTTCAATGAGGAATCTCTCGTTCAATTTAATTTAATTTAAAAAAAAAAAAATCGGATACCATAACAGAAATGATTCTATATGGCAAACGTTTGATTTTATAAAATTATTATTACTCGTCATTGATAAGTGTGGAAAGATCTGCAAGTATAGCAAATTATTGCAAGGTCATCGAATCTCTGGCATTCTGCCGGCTACAGTGTGCGTGTTTTGAATTCATAAGTTTATTGGAAGCCATTAGCCTCGTTACAAGATATTTCTTTTTCCCACCTCCCTGCTTTATTTTGAATATTGACCCTTTACAGTGAACAGGTATGATCAATCCAACGTAATACTACTTTCCACGAAGAGGTCGAACCAGTTCCATGAAAAAAAAAAAATAATCTCCCTCTCAATCTTATCTTCTATCCTGATTAACACATGTCCATCAATCCTTTCATTCAATTGTCCATTTGTGTAATTTGCTATCACTTTATCCATGGAAGAAACCACATCAAAATGCTGAAACTATATTAAGAAAATTAATGTGTATGCAGAACCTTGTTACATAAAGCATTTCACACACACATACATATATATATATATACATATATATATATATATATATATATATGAGATGAAGATAAAAAGGAAAAAAATAGTGTACTTGTCGAGCATTACCTTATGGATGTGCAAGATCCATAAAAACAATTAGAACATGAAAATTTTAATCCCAAAATTCCAATATTCAAAATCATTGAATTTCCTGCTCCATTGATTTCGACGAAATTCCAAACTTTTGACCAATAGCTTACGTGTCGCGCTATACATATGAAATGGGCTGGCTGGTTTGGCCTTGAGACACGATGGCTCTCCTCGAAAGCGGAGAGGGAGGGTAGGGGATGTTGCAGCCAGGGGGCTGGTTCTCCAACCCAATACCCCGCCTCCAGTTGTCCATCGAACACAGTCGCGGTTGCACTGTCGTGAGACGTTCTTCTCGTTCCGAAACGAGAGCTACTCCTTGTCTACACAAGCTTTCCGGTTCTCTCTTTCTCTCTCTCTCTCTGTCTCTCTCAAACGAGAGATTGCCAATTCTGCGCGGTTGAACAAATAATCAAAAATCATCTAAAAATAAAAAAAAAAAAAAAATAAAAAATATTCTGTCCTCTTCTTCAACTGTACAATAATTGAGGAAAATAATTGCCGTTGTCAGAGAAAAAGAAGTGCGACGAAAGTGATGAAATAATGGGAGACGAGGCACAATAAAAATTTAATCGTCTTAATCGAAACGGGGGGAACCGCGTCCCGTTGCCGTCCCTGTTTCGAGGCCGCACGAAAGTGATACAGGTCCACCATTGAGTCGGCAAGTTCCTCGTCCCGTTCGGACTTGGAGCCGGACTACGCCGCTTACGGGGAGAAATCGGACTCGTACAGCGACTCTGACCTCGACTCCCGCGGCCCAAAATTCCTGGAGGATTGCGACAGTTTCGTCGTGTTGATGAGCGACTCCTTCGAAGTCATATCGCTGCCGGCCGACATGCTGCAGGTCCTACCTCTGAAACAATTAATAAACATATATATATATATATATATATATTCTATATTCGAATATAGAAAAGCGTTATATCGTAACTTGCCTATATCATTCCATTTAACGATGAATTATTATATATTATATTATTATATATTACTATTATTATTATATAATAATGATAATAATAATAATAATAATATATAATAAATAATGATATATAAATAGCCGGCCAGCTACGGGAAGAAGAGCAACACCTGGTACACGAGCCCGACAGGCGGAGGAGGTAGCAGAGGCGGGGGAGCGGGTGGATGGCAGAGCAGGCCGCCGGCAGTGGCAAGCCTCGGCAGGAAGGCTTCCATCACCGACGAGGCACCACCTCCTGGCGGTGGAAAACCTTCCTCGGGACGCGTCATACGAATCGTTAACAACCACGACCATACCGTGCAGGTAAAAAGGAGGGATATTTACGGTTAAAAAGAAATATATATATATATATATGATTGTATAATATTCTCATATATAAATTTAATCGAAACGTCAGTGTCGAGTTTTGTTGAACCTTCGCACCTCGCAACCATTCGAGGAGGTGTTGGAAGACCTTGGACAAGTGTTGAAGATGAACGGGGCCAAGAGGATGTTCACGGTTTCAGGTCAAGAGGTGAGGCTATGAATAATAATTTTTTTCCATGATATATACGTGAAATACCAAATATATGAATATTGATAATTCGTTTTGAAAATTGGTGGACGTGGTGACGTACGGTGAGATCGATCGATTGGCCCACGGTTTCGTGAATAACCACGTGAAACGTGGGCGAGTCGAAAAGTTTATCAGCGATTTATGCAAATCGAAGACATTGGCTCGGCTTATAAAATCCGCTTGAATAATGTTTGTCCATAAATATGCATGCGATAGTGGGAGGAAGGAGGGCGGGGAGGGGGGAGAGAGGTGACGATAATTATTCGAAATTTTCACCATCACCACATTCGTTGGATCATTAATTCCTCTAGGAATGATATTCCTAGATAAAAAAAAAAAAAAAAAAAGAAACGGAAACAAAATTCGTATTTTCGATACGAAGAAAATTATCCCTGTTATTATTCTTTTATGGATCGCACGATTGTAAATATTGGGTCGTGTAAACTGGGTCGCGAGGGAAATGCGAATATGAATTTCAAATCGACCAATTTTCTTCCTTACCCCGAGCATTTACCCTCTCCTTATATTTACCACCTCGTATAATATATGTATATATATATACACACGTCACGGATGAGTATACCCCTCCAAACACCTGAAAAATATATTCATTCATAAATCGAATATCAATATAAGTGATAATACAATTAATAAAACTGGTATCGACAGGTAAGAAGTTTCTCCCAGTTGAGGAACGAATTCGCCGACGTGGACACATTTTATCTGGGTACCGGGTCGGGGATGAGCATGGTGGGCGGCGTGTCAGCGTCCCCGGCGAGGAGGTCGAGATCGCGAGGACCGTCTACAGTGGTCGAGGACATCGGTCGCCAAAGGCGCGCCCGTAGCAAAAGCAGGCCCCGCGCTTTGTACGCCCCTGACTCAGACGTCGTCCGAGTAAACGGTTCTATATATACATATATATATATACATATATATCTTCTCATTTATCTTCATTCTTAATTATCTCTTCTTTAATTATCTAATTATTAATTATATTTATTATTAATTATAATCGTTGTTAATTGTTAATTGTACTTTGCAACGTGTTGTTATATAATAACAGATTACAGCGTGGTGGAGGTGTTGAGGGACGAGCCAGCAAGAGTGACCATTCGAGGGTTGAGAAGATCGTTCTATCCCCCCTCCCACCTGCCGCCCGTAGACAATTCTCCCCCCGATAAGAAGCTGCAACTCGAGTGGGTTTACGGTTATCGGGGCACCGATACCCGGCGAAACCTCTGGGTATTGCCTAGCGGTGAATTGTTGTACTACGTCGCTGCCGTGGCTGTTCTCTTCGACCGAGAGGAAAATGCACAACGGCACTATGTCGGCCATACGGAGGATATCACATGCATGGAGGTATAGTATAGTATCATGTTGTCCATGGGAGAGCTTTGAATTACAGAAAGAAAGAATCTTAATAAAGTGATATTTTATGGTAAAGATACTATAAAATATATAAAATATTCTTTATAAAGATATTATAAAGAATATTTATTGTAAAGATACTATAAAATATATAAATACTATAAAATATATAAAAATATAGATATTTTCTAAATATTTATCTTCTAAATATTTATAAAGTTATTATAAAGATTGTATATTGTAAAGATACTATAAAATATATATAAAAATATTCTTTATAAAGATTGTGTATTGTAAAGATACTGTAAAATATATATAAAAATATTCTTCATAAAGATATTATAAAGAATACTATAAAATATATAAATATAAAAATATTTTTTATAAAGATATTATAAAGAATATTTATTGTAAAGGTACTGTAAAATATATATAAAAATATTCTTTATAAAGATTATATAGTATAGTATCATATCCATGTTGTTGAGAGAGCTTTGAATTAGAGAAAGAAAGAATCTTAATAAAGAAATGATATTTTATTGTAAAGATACTATAAAATATATAAAATATTCTTTATAAAGATATTATAAAGAATATTTATTGTAAAGATACTATAAAATATAAAAATATTCTTCATAAAGATATTATAAAGAATATTTATTGTAAAGATACTATAAAATATATAAATATAAAAATGTAGATATTTTCTAAATATTTATCTTGTAAATATTTATAAAGTTATTATAAAGATTGTATATTATAAAGATACTATAAAATATATATAAAAATATTCTTTATAAAGATTGTATAATATAGTACCATATCCATGTTGTTGGGAGAGCTTTGAATTAGAGAAAGAAAGAATCTTAATAAAGAAATGATATTTTATTGTAAAGATACTATAAAATATATAAAATATTCTTTATAAAGATTGTGTATTGTAAAGATACTGTAAAATATATATAAAAATATTCTTCATAAAGATATTATAAAGAATATTTATTATAAAGATATTATAAAATATAAAAATATTCTTTATAAAGTTATTATAAAGAATACTTATTATTATGGTAAGTGTATGTTGAAAGAAGGGAAGGAAAACGATTATAATAACGTTTGTTCGTTCGATGCGTGTGGTATACACAGGTTCATCCGAGCAGAGAACTCGTTGCGTCTGGGCAAAAAGCCGGGAGGCACAGAAAAGCGCAACCTCACGTCCGCATATGGTCAACAGAGACTTTGCTCACGCTGTACGTGTTCGGAATGACCGAGTTCCAGATGGGCGTCTCCGCTTTAGCGTTCTCGCAGCTGGTAAAAAAAAAAAAAAAAAAGAATTATTATTCATATTACTCGCGAGAGAATTTCAAGAAATAATATAATAATACATCGAGGAGAAAAATTTTCGAATAATAATTCACATTTGTTTACAGAACGGGGGTAGTTACGTGTTAGCGGTCGACGCTGGTAGAGAGGCGATACTCTCCGTGTGGCAATGGCAGTGGGGCCATTTGTTGGGTAAAGTGGCGGTAAGCTTTTTTCCCCTCCAATCATCTTTATCGTTCATAGAACGACATAGTTAACAGTTGTCACAATTGTCGCAGACGATGCAGGAGGATTTGACGGGGGCAGCTTTCCATCCCCTCGACGACAACCTTCTGATCACTCACGGTCGGGGCCACTTGACGTTTTGGAACAGGCGTAAAGACGGTTTCTTCGAGAGGACGGATATCATCAAACCTGTAAGTTAATCATAAACGTCACGTTCTTTTTTTTTTTTCCAATACACGGAATTATCTCATCGATTCTCTTGTCTCTCTTTCTCCCCCTCTCTCTCTCTCTCTCTTTCTCTATCTATCTCTCTATCTATCTATCTATCTATCTATCTCTCTCTCTCTTTCTCTCTCTCCCTCTCCGTTTAAGCCGTCCCGCACGCACGTGACCAGCATCCAATTTGAACAGGACGGGGATGTTGTGACAGCGGACAGCGACGGTTTCATCACCGTCTACTCGGTGGACGCTGATGGCGCTTACTTCGTCCGTATGGAATTCGAGGCGCACAACAAAGGTATCAGCTCCCTCGTCATGCTGTCGGAGGGGACGTTGCTCTCCGGCGGTGAGAAGGACCGGAAGATCGCCGCCTGGGATTCCCTGCAGAATTACAAACGTATCACGGATACGAAAGTACGCGCGACTGTGTGTGTGTGTGTGTGTGTGTGTGTGTGTGTGCGTGTATAAAATAGATCCATAGGAATCGAAAGTGTCGGTGGTGTTAAATTGGATTAACTGCGGACGTTGCAGTTGCCGGAGGCGGTTGGGGGTGTGCGCAGCATCTATCCCCAGAGGCCTGGGAGGAACGATGGGAATATTTACGTGGGCACGACAAGAAACAATATTTTGGAAGGATCCCTTCAGAGAAGGTTCAACCAGGTCGTGTTCGGGCATGGGAGACAGTTGTGGGGCCTCGCTGTTCACCCTGACGACGAGGTGTTCGCCACCGCCGGCCACGACAAGAATATCGCTCTTTGGCGCAGGCACAAACTCCTCTGGACGACTCAGGTACCAAAATTTCTCCTCCTTCTCTTCTTTTTCTTCTTCTTTCTCCTCTTCTTTTTCTTCTTCCTCTTTATTTTTCTTCTTCTTTCTCCTCTTCTTTTTCTTCTTCTTTCTCCTCTTCTTTTTCTTTTTCTTTCTCCTCTTCTTTTTCTTTTTCTTTCTCCTCCTGTTCTTTTTCTTCTTCTTTCTCCTCCTGTTCTTTTTCTTCTTCTTNCTTCCTCTTTTTTGTTTTTCTTCTTCTTTCTCCTCTTCTTTTTCTTCTTCTTTCTCCTCCTGTTCTTTTTCTTCTTCTTTCTCTTCTTCTTTTTCTTCTTCCTCTTTTTCTTTTTCTTCTTCTTTCTCCTCTTCTTTTTCTTTTTCTTTTTCCTTTTCTTTTTCTTCTTCTTCGTCCTCTTTTTCTTTTTCTTCCTCCTCTTCTTTTTCTTTTTCTTTGTCTTCTTCCTCTTTTTCTTTTTCTTCTTCTTTCTCCTCCTGTTTTTTTTCTTCTTCTTCCTCCTCTTCTTCTTCTTCTTCCTCTTTTTCTTTTTCCTTTTCTTTTTCTTCTCCTTCCTCTTCCTCTTCTTTTTCTTTTTCTTTCTCCTCTTCTTTTTTCTCTTCTTTCTCCTCTTCTTTTTCTTCTTCTTCCTCCTTTTCTTTTTCTTTTTTCTTTTTTTTCTTCTTCCTCTTTTTCTTTTTCTTTTTCTTCTTCTTGTTCTTCCTCTTCTTCTTCTTCTTCTTCTTTTTCTTATTCTTGTTCTTCTTTTCCTTCTTAGGTCGGTTTCGAGTGTATTTGCATAGCTTTCCATCCTTTCGGGGTCGCTCTTGCTGCCGGCTCTTCGGAAGGTCATCTTTTGGTGCTTGCCGCTGATACAGGGGCGGCTGTGGCAACCCTCAGGGTCTGCGGCTCGCCCTTGTCGTGCATTGGCTACAATCCAAGTAAAACATAAAACATACGATTTATTCTTTATTTCTTACGTCGATCATAAATTATAACATAACCTCACTTTTGTTTGTTCAGCGGGTGAAATCGTTGCGATGGGCTCTCAGAACGGTAGCGTGTATCTGTTCAGAGTGTCCAGAGACGGATTCTCGTACAAGAAGAGCAACAAAATCCGCGGGACGCAACCGTTGGTCCAGCTCGACTGGAGCTCCGACAGCAGATTCCTTCAAACGGTTACCCAGGACTACGATTTAGTATTTTGTAACTTTTTCCCTTTTTCTTTCTTTCTTTCTTTCTTTCACGTTTCAACAAACGAGATCAATCAATTCTCGATATTCTCCTCGATGCAATAACATAAAAAAAATATAATAATAATAATAATAACAATAATAATAATAACAATAATAATAACAGTAACAATAACAATAATAATAATAATAGTAATAATAATAAATTTCTCAGGGGACGTGAAAGCGTTGTCATCCGAAAAGAGTCCGTTGGTGATGAAGGACGTGAAATGGTATACCCACAATTGCATGGTTGGATACATGGTGTCCGGTAAGTGTGGACGAACAAGTGTGAACGTGCTACATAACAGAAAAAAAACGAACCGTTATAAAATTTCACACACACACACACACACACACACACACACACACACACACACACACACACACACACACACACACAGAGAGAGAGAGAGAGAGAGAGAGAGAGAGAGAGAGAGAGAGAGAGAGAGAGAGGTGAAATAATTCTTTATCGTTCTCGACGCAGGAATGTGGAATAATCGTTATTACCCGTTAACGACCGTTTTAACGACGTCGAGTCGATCGGCGGCGCACGACATGTTGGTGAGCGGCGACGCGGAAGGCTACCTGAGGCTTTTCAGGTATCCGTGCACCAGTGCTAAGGCCGAGTATATCGAGGAAAAGGTGTACAGCTCTCTGGTGGCTTGTGCCAGATTTCTTTACAACGATCAGAACGTGGTGACCGTCGGTGGGACCGACGCAGCTCTCATGCTCTGGGAGCTGGTCGACGAATAGAAGAAGAAGAAGAAGAAGAAGAAAAAAAAGAAGAAGAGAAGATCTCCTACCTCTTGTCGTAGATATTTCCCTTTGTGGCCCTCTGTCTACTATTTACAGCGGTTTAGACTGTGTCGTTCGTTTGTTGAAGGATTGGTGGCGATCCGTCGTCGAACCTTTTTCCTTTTCACGATACGAGGAAAAAGAAAAAAAAACACGATAAATCGTGTATCTTATTCTCATTAATGTGCTGGATTAATAACACGAGTCCAATAATTCGTTCGAAAATGAATGTCTGTACTACTATTGCTAGATACTTTTTAGCAATTTTTACGAACGGTTCTTGTCCGACATCCCTTTCGATCGACTTCGATATATATATATCGAATATATATATATCGAGATCTTATTGTAACGTTCGCCGCCCGACCACGTTTTTATCATCATTCAAAATCCAATTGGAAGGCGCGCGAGATCGATCGATAAGGTTGTCCGTTCGATGAATTGTTTGTTAGCAATATTTGTTCGTTGATGGAATTCTTCCTGGAAAACAAGGAAACATTTTTAAACGTGAACACTACAGTTTTATACAACGGCAATACAACTCTCTTTTCCCTGTTGAAAGTACTATTACCAATTTGTTATTATAACGGAGGATAAACACTGTTTATCACATTTTTACCAACAGAGAGAGAAGGGAATATAGGATCTATGTATATAAAGTATCTGTTGCAGTTGCACTTTCACTTTTTGAACAATCTTTGTAAACAACCTCATATCATAGCATAAAATTTCCAAAAACAAAAAAAGAAAAAAAAAAAGAAACATAATCCTCTTCTGAATGAATAACAATACGTTTATTCAAATTTCTATTAATTTTTCGATCAGAATCCCTCACGGGATACATCTAGAAAAAAAAGATCCATTCTCCCTTCCTCTCCAATTGTTTTGTCATTGTCGTGCTATACGACTTCTTGTATACATTTGATAACAACGACGAACAATAACGTTATCACGCTACGACGATAATGCAGTACATTATTAAAAGCGTAATGAAAACAGTACGAGTAGTAGCGCGAGTGTTATATATCAATTATATCCAGAGTAGGGAAAGTAAAAGAAAAATGAAACGAAAAAAAAAAAAAAAAAAAAAAAAGAAAAAGAGAAAAAAAAAGAAACGATATACGCACGTTCAGGAGCGTGCAATTCCCGGGGCGCTGGCGCCCCTTTGTAGATTTTAAGCGACAAAAAATAGTTTTAAAACGAGAAAGAATGGCGAGATAATGAGTGGAGATAAATATTATATAAAAAAAAAAGAAAGAAAAAAAAAAACACACGCACCCTTTTGTGAATTTGAATGAACGGTCAATTTATTTTCTTCGTTTCGAAGAGATTTTTTTTTCTCAGAGAAAAATGCTGTGTTGCGGGTCAACGCGCTTCTCCGTCAATTCTCCCCTTTCTTTTCTCTTCCCTTTTTTTCGTTCACATTTACTAGAGATAATAAATTGATGAGATATATGAAAATATGCAGAGTTTAAACGATACGATATATATATATACATACATATACATATATATATATATATATATACATACATACATGTATAGGTATATATATATGTATACGTATAGCGGTAGATACAAACGATATGCACACGAGAATCTTTCTCTCTCTCGTGTTGGCAAGCTATGCTCGGGATCGTCACTGCCATGGCATCGAGATCGAAATTTTTTCACAGCCTGCAACGCTTCAAGATATACTGATTTTTCTCTGCGTGTGAGCTCTCGCGGGCGATCAACTAACTATTTCCGAGAGGTTAGTGATCTCCGTCTCTTAAAACCGTTCCTCTTAAAAACGGTTCGTAAATCTCTGTCAACCGATTGAAATTTACTTTTTATTCCGTTTAATTCTATAATTCCATTTGATTCATACGTTAGATTAGATCCTTAAGGGAATTAAAAGTGTATAATACTTTTGAAAAAAAATCTTGAATTACCTGCGAGTTCAAATGAATTTGTGTCATGTGTTGTTTGTTGTATTATGAAATTATGGTGAAAAAAAAAAAAAAAAGAAAAGAGAAAAAAGAAAAAAAAAAGAAAAAAGAAAAAAAAAGAAAGAAAAAAAAAAATACGTTTCAATCGCAGGCAGAACTGTATTTTTGCCCTTTCGATGCATCCTGAAACAAAAACGAAAAAAAGGATTCAAACGATCCCTCGAATCTTTAGCGTAAAATCATAATCTAACAGTGTAGAAAAAGCTATCTTATTACAATAAAATTCTGCACAAATTAGATACGAAACGATTTGTATTTAATATTTTTCACTTCGTCTTATATATATATATATATATATAAATAATGATTCTTCAATTCTTCTCGCGATAGGTGATGAGACGTGTGATGAAAGTAAAAAAAGAACAACAACAATCAACATGAGTCAAAGCAATTTTTTTTTTTATTATTAACTTTTATTATTTCTTACACTATAAGTGCTCCTGGTAAGCGTCTAAGTGGGTTCAATTTCTTTTCATCCTCTCGAACGTAACACGGAAAATTGATTTTGATCGCCAAGGTGTCGATTTGTGCTAATTTAATACTCGCCTTGCTCTCGACCGCCCACGTTTCTTTCCAAAAAAAAAAAAAAAAAAAAAAACATTTCTTTTGTCTTTTTTTTTTTTTTTTTTTTTTTTTTTCTTTTTAATTCGAACAATGTGTTACATCAAGGCGACGAAAGATAAAAAAAAAGTTACGAACGTGTCAGTCACATTCGTGTTCGAGATGATTTCATGCGCGAAAGAAGACAAGTCGAAGATGTACAACCGTTTATAATTCAATTGTTAAAAGAGAAAAAAAAAGGAAGAGGAATGAAATAGAAGAAAAAAATATAAACGAACTTGTATATAAAAAAAAAAAAAAAAAAAGAAAAGAAAAGAAAATTAATTACCAATCATCGAAACAATTTTTCTTGTCATCATATTTGCCAATTTCTACGGAAATATACTTGATCTTTTTTCATCTTCTTGCGTTTCATCTCTTCTTGATTTTTTAATAAATCGATTTCATCATTTCAATTACAATAGAATAGCGATTACAAAGTGACTTCATTTAAATGGAATTTGAATGAAAAATATATATGTATGTCTATATGTATGTGTGTGTGTGTGTATGTGTATATATGTGCGTAATTACGATTATGAACGCATGAAACATTGCTCGAACAGGAATGTTTCGCGGAGCGTGCGAGAAAGTTTCCGAATCGAAAATGAAATTTCATTTCGAGGTAAAAAGTGACTATTCGCGTGATTATTCCATTCTTTCTCCATGATATACAGACTAGATATTACAAGAAGGAAAGCCGCTTGTACATAAGTGTTCGCGGAAGCTTTCGTTTTCATGTTTTCTTTTTCTTTTTCTCTCTTTTTTTTTCTTTTTTTTTTTTTTTTTTTT
>NW_025223857.1:2107426-2213585 GCF_014066325.1 Apis laboriosa
AAAAAAAAAAAAAAAAAAAGAAGAAAAGAACATTTATCGGTTCTTTTTTTTTTTTTTTCTTCTTCTTCGTCTTTCTTCACATATAATTCACAATAGAAGGCAACGAGTTGATAAGCAATTAAAATTAAAAGCAGCGTCTTTTTGTCACATTATCGTAAAAGAATAAACAGCCTGAAATATATGAAGAAAATGGATCAAGTTTAAAAACATACGTTAAAGTGGTGGATATCTCTGCTGACCGATATTAATCGACATAACCAAAACAATAACAATAATAATAATCGTATATTCCTTACTCTCTCTTTTCTTCCAATTCAGGATGGGTTTCGAAGAGAACTGTCAGTGCTGACTGTCAGTGCTTTGCTTCTTTAATTTTTTTTCTTTTTTTTCTACTTTTCTCTTTTCGATTCTTTTCTTTTTTGTACATAGGAAAAACGAATATGGCAATGACACGATCGCAAGCACGGAGCAGTTTCGCAGTTTTCCGAAGCACAACCTGAGTATCTATTTCCTTTTATTATATCGTTTATCACGCATCCTTTCTTCTTTCTCCTCTTCTCTCTTCGTTTCTTTTTTTTTTTTTTTTTTTTTCATTTCCTCTTTCATCGAAAGACACGGTAAAGCCAAAAAAAAGTCAGTCTTCGGTCGACTAACCCCGTTATATAATAATATTCGGGAAACGTGCTCAGATAGTAGTAGCGAAATGCAAAATGCTTGTTTTCGTTTAGGCACGTACTTAGAATTTGTTTCGCCTATCCATCATTCTCAAATTTGCCACGGTATTTCGTTTAATACACTACTGTTTCTCAGGCACAGCCAGATATAGACGCATTCTTATTTCGCTATCACATTCGTACGTATGTGTTAAGCGATACAATTTCTATCATGTACAGTGCTTACTTTTAGATCTTTATTCTTTTCTGCTTTCTTTTTTGTTATTATCATCATCATTATTATTATTATTATTATTATTATTATTATTATTATTATTATTTATTATCATTATTATCATCATTATTACTATTATTATTACTATTATTATTATTACTATTATTATTATTATTATTATTATTATTATTATTATTATTCCTTCTCGAGTCTCATTCTCTAATGGAGCATCACACGTTGTGTCACATATAACACCTGGTAATAGCAATAGTCTCTTATATTCAAGATTAATTTCAGACGCGCTAATACAAATTACATTACACTGAAACTCTCACCAGGTATCCTAAAAAGATAACTATCTATTTATACTCGGTGTATTAATTAACTCGGTGAATAATTAAAAATCTTTATAAAGAGAAAAAAAAAGGAGGGGAGGGGGAGAAGAAATATGGAACGGATTGGAAAAAAAAAGAAAAAAAAAAAGAAGGGGAGGGAAATGATGTAGATCGATGGACCTACATGCTAATGTGATGGTCATTATGGAAAATCATTATATCAATATCAATCTTATTTGTCCAATAAATAATAATTACTTATCCCTTTTTTTATTATTCGTTTATCGTTGCCGTGTTTTCGTCGAGATTGCCTATGAAATCTGGAAATAGGATATTCCGTATTGCAAATGATATTATTCGATTACTCATATTTCAACGCTACAATGTATAAATAATACCGCTGAAACCAACACAATACTTAGTGCCTGTTTAGTAGGATGTTTATGAGAGGGGAAAAAAAAAAAAAAAAAAATGGATGGAAAGAAGAACGAAAATAGGTAAGGTCGAACAGCCTAAGTCTGTATGGTAGCACCGTTTTGTTTTTTTTTTTTTTTACGTAGAGGGTAAAAATATCTATTTACGTGTTATCCGAGATCAATTCACAATGTTGCCTTTCCGTTTGCTTCTTTGAGCAAGGACTCCTCAATCCATTTCCCAATTCTTTCCATTCCTTGATCTTCGAATCCTTTCTACTCTCTTCCTCGTTGCTTCTTTCATTCAGACGACTGATGCTCGAATGATGCTTTTCGGTCGTCGTCGATTCGATATTTGATTCATTCCTTCTTTGCTCCTTCCCCGATCTGCTGCTGCTTATGGAAATTGACGCTTTCGACGTGTCTTCTTCCTTAACCTCTGTTATCCTATCAATTTCGCTCGTGACAGATCTGATCGTTCCATCAACATTTTTCGATTTCTTTGTATCCGTAGGTGTATTATTAACATCTTCTAGCGTTTCTATATTTCGCTTTCTTTGATTTTCAATCGTCGATTTATTATTCAGTTGTACGTTCTCGGATGTGCTCGTTACATTCGACTCGATTTGACTTTCCGTTTCTATCTTATCGTTTTCTATATTTACATCCACGTAACACATTTTCGAAGCGTCTGGTGGTTGATTATCATTATTGTGACCAAGTGTATCGTAGCACGGAGTTGCACTAGGGGCATAAACATTCTCTAATTGATCATATTGGCTCATGGATTCGTTGCTTTGTTGACTGATCTCTGACATATTTCCCTCTTTAGCGTCTTCCTTTTTGAACAATTTTCTTTCATATTCCTTCAATTTCCTTCTCTCTTCATCCCTTCGTTCTTGTCTATTCAACATGTTTTTCCTCAAATCATCTTGCGATAAATCTGCTTTGGTGAACAAATGGATCGGCCGTTGGAATCCTTTTGCCGGATGGGGAGGAATCGATAATACCTCGCATTTAGAAAAACCCACTTCAGAAGATAGTAGATACTGCGTGAAATTATGTGGTCGAAACTCAATGCTTTGATAATTCTTGTATATCCGTTCCTGAAATAAGAAATAAGATTAATATATTTTTATATACAATATTATTCAATACTTATAATATATTTTTATATTTCTAATATATAAATATATTTTTATATTTCTAATTGAAATGAAATACTCACTGTGAGATTCTTTTTCTTAGTATAACTGCTCCAACCTTGAGGTTCTAATATTAATACTCCACTCGGGCGTAATTGTGCATACATACGTTTGAAAGCTTGTTTTAAACCTGCATCTCCGAAATTCAAGTGTATCCATTTAGTTATCGATAAACAAAGAATCGCATCAAATTGTGGTTGTTCTGTACATAACAAAGAATCATCCTCGAGCACGTAATTACCCTAAAAATGTATACATATTTAGATTTTTTTATAACTTAATAATTTATAAAATTTATTTAATATATTTATAAAATTTATATAATTTTTTCTAATATGATACCTGTACAAAATTAACATTGTAAGGGAAACCTTTATGACTTTTATCTTTTGTGAAACCTGGAATATCTACTGGGCCATAATTGATTGGCATAGATATTGGGAAGAAGTTTACATCCTGATGATCACTGTCTTCATTACCAGCAGGAGACTGTACACAATTGACATAATGTTTGATATTTTTTCGAGCTATATTGATAAGTGTTCTATCAATGTCAATACCAGTTACACTGCGAGCAGAGAAATCTCTTGCAACAGAAAGGGTAATGTGGCCAATATTGCAACCAATGTCTAATACATCTTTCCCAACAAATAAATGTTTTCGCTGTGCAAATACTGTCAGTCTTGTGTCCATTTCGTTATGAGAATTGCGATATCCATAATACCTATTATAATTTCCATATTGATAACGTGCATCTTTCTCCCTGAATTTGGGCATTGTTTGTTTCTTTTTCTTGTCTTGACTCGGTCTATGTTGTGGTCTAGGTTTCCATGCTCCAGGTTGAGGAATTACAGGACTGACAATTTTATCTTTGACATCCAATTTTCTTAATCTTTTATCTTTAGGTTCCTCTAAACCTTTTAAACGTAATTTATTCTTGTCTTTTTGTGGACTTTCTGGTTTTGACTCTTTAACTTGACTGGATGTATTGATTGGTGGTGAATTCAATGGTGGTTGTTGCTGTTCTGTTTCAACATTTTCTGAAACACTATGTTCCATAGGTTCTACAACATCAATACCATCACAGTCTTTAATTTTAGTTTCAATAGAATCGCTTGCATCATTTCCAGAACCAGAAGATGCTCGTTTTTTCTTTCTATTTCGTCGTTTAGAGCCCTTTTTTGTCGGTGATATAAGTTGTTTCTCATATTCGTCATTGTCATTGCAATTGCTTAAGTTCAAAGGATCACAGATATTTGGTGGAATTATGACTTCAATAACTTCTTTTTTATGCTTAGGTGTTGGTAATGGGCTAGACTTAGGTGTGACAGCATTCATAGCTCTATTTATTTCCTCATCTTGCATGCTATTTAAATTTAAAGGATCACATATGTTACCACCAAGCAGAAATTTTGTGGGTGGAATAATTGCACCTTCCTTCTTTCTACGTTTGTATGGTGGAAAAAATTTACCATTGCTAGTGAAACTTTGTAGACGTTTTCTACCAAATTTAAAATGACGACTATCCTCATGTTTATGCTTTTTATGAGAAGAGTTAAATGTTTTTCTTGATTTATCATTTTCCTTTTTAGTAATTTGACTTACTTTAGTAGTCCGATCAACTTGTGCAGATGACATTTTTGGAAATCTAAAAAATAATTAAAGACAATTAGAAATGAATGATTGTTTTTCTATCAAAAAAAAAAATTAAATATTGTAAAAAATAAGTAATTCAAAAATACAAATATAAATAATAAGTTTAAATTGCAAGATTTTAATAATAAATATTTATTGACTACTGTACACATAAATTCTACATAGTGAACAAAAACTTTCGAAATAAAATTTCGAATTGACATTATATATGTAAATATAAAAATTATCATAATAAAGATATATAATACATAAAAGAAAAGACATTACATTAAGTTGTAAATTAATTCTTCTTATCGCATACAAGAAGTGCAAATACATTATCTCATAAGAAATTATTATATAAAATCTTTTTCATATTAGGTTCATAAATTCAGAGCAATAGTAGGCTATCCAATCATTTGCTCGAAAACTCTTTACGATCATGTATACTCGGCTCTCTGCGTAAATTTATCGTTCCCGCGATCGCGCATGCGCAGATTATGGTTTATGCGTTCTGTAAACGGATGGTCGCCTGTGCCTAGAGTTTTCGTTCTGAATTTTTGTCCTTAATTGCCTTGCTAAACGTATAAACTTACCTTCAAACGTTTTGCACACTGCTTTAGTTTCACTTCGATGTACTTTTTGTTCGTATTAAGCACAAAAATCCACGTTTGTCACAAGATATGTGATGCACCCAGCTCCGAACTGTCGTTGAGCGCCCATCAACGATGGCGAATAGCTGCTTCGCTTGCTTTGCTCAAACTCCATTTTCTATGTGGGTACCCGAATGAGCCGAAGATAGCTTCGGCAATTTTCGGCAATCAAATATAATTTGATCGGAGAAAAACAAATTTTTCAAATATCATATAAACGTGAAATTCTTAAAGAATTGTAAAAATTATTGTAATTTATATATATAAATTTTCTAAAAACTATATTTTAAATATAATACCTCCGAATCATGATATATATATAATATATATATCATATATATTATATATATATACATATACACATATATTAAATTGTTTTAAGATACACACACACACACACACATGTGCGCGCACACACACATGCGCGCACACACATAGCTATAGATATATAGATGTGAAATAAACTATCATTTGTATTAATGTAAATAAACTACACATTTGTAAATATTGAATACTAATAGAAATGATGTAAGCAACTAGTTTTCTAATTTGTGTATGTATTACATATATGTAAATATAAAACGAATAATATCAAAAATATAATTCATTAATTTATTATTAAATTAAAATAATTTAATTAAAAAGTATTAATAATCTAATTATGATATTTTACATATAATTATTCTTTAAAAAATTAATTATTGTATTAATTATCATATAAAAAAAAATTAATTTAATTAATGTGAATGTGATCACGATTACTTTCATACTATGTACGAATAATAAGTGATTAATAATTAAAAATATTACTTACGTTTCACAATAAAAGTAACACAATTATATTATTTAATACATTTAAATAAGAGAAGGATACAGAAGGATACACTTTTAATATAAAATGCAATCTTTTTTCAATCTTATACATTAGGTTTATAACGGACAACAAACACGACTGACACTCTTTTGAATCGCGAACGATGGGAACAACGAATTAGAATATAACTGCGCGCGACGAAATTTCAATTAACCAATGAAAGTAATGGCGGCAATTGTAAAATTTAAAAGAATCTAGATTAATTTGTTTATCTTATTTTACCTTTCATTTAATTTTATTTAATTTTATTTTATATTATAATTATTCAATCAATTTAGATATGAATGAACAATTCAATATTGTTTAACATCGTTTATATAGATATAACATAAGTTTTATACATGTTTACGATAAATATTTTATACGTTTGTCATTTGTTAAAAAATTTTAATTTTTATTGGTTCGCGTTGCTTTGCAACAAATACCGTGCAAAATGATATGCGAACCCCATTACAAACGCGGCGGGTTCCTCATTCACTCGTAATTTTTAATCATCATCCCGCGATTTTTTTTTTGTGATAAATTAAACTGTTTTTCGTTAAAAAAATAATACTTTGATACTCTTTGGTACACAGTGTTATAGTATTAAATTAAATTTCAATCATGCATCAACCCACTCGAAACGATATCCAAGGAAGAAATTTTCTGTTTGAACGATCAGATTTGAATCGACGAACTCCCACGATACTATTTGAAAAATGGGAATTCGAGCAAGTAAATCGTTCCAATTCGTCAACAAATTTTTTGTCACAGGTACCATAATAGAATAATAATTTTTTGATAATGTATTAAAAGGTTGATAAAAAATTCACATTTATATCTATCTTTCAATAGTTCAATTTATCTCATAAACAATCGATTGAAAATATGTCTGACTCGTTTTATACCCCACCGATGGAAAAGAAAAGTATACCAACGCCGAAAGCGCCAGTAAAGTACAAAAAACAACCTAAGAAGGGAGATTTAAAGCCAAAAAAGTTGTATTACACCGATGATGAATTAGATGCTTCAAATACTATAGATAGCGGAATTCATATTCCATTTGACGAATCAAATAATACTTTGTTTCACAAACACACAACTAAATGCAATAGATTCGATTCTTCACAAAAGCAAATACGTAGATTACGCGCCAAATTAGACAGGATTAAAGTACAAGCGAACGATAAAGAAAACGATAGAAATGTTTTAGGAAACAGATCCGTGAACGTAGTGAACAACAGAAACAATGTAGCACAAGAATCTTCTGTAGGTAGGTGTATAAACAGTGAAAAGAAATGCACGCATACGTTGAAAACCAATACTGATATCAAAGAAAAATTAACACATTTTCGCGTGTAACAGTATACGTTAGCTGTTAATTTAATTATAATAAGTATGTTACTATTAAGGGAAAATTGTAATAAAATTGTATGATATAATGCTATTTTATAAACTCATAGATTTATAATAAGTAAAATTTATGGAAATTTAAAATGTGTTAGATATTTTAATGAATTTAATATTATTGAAATGGTATTTTCTTTCTTTTTTTTTTTTTTTTTTTTTTTTTGATTCTTCAGTATTCAATCCAAATGCAGAAGAATTATTTCAATATGATTTTAATTGGAAAGGAAAATTATATTGGTTACAACCTAAAAGGGATATTGGTTTATGGATTGAATGCTGCAGAAAAAATTGTAAAAAATGGAGATACGTTGAAGAATATCATGATCCACTAAGTGTACCCAAAATATGGTATTGTGAAATGAATTATGGTTTGTATATATTTTTTTTTAAATTTTATATATTTTATACATACATATATATTAATATTAATGTGTATGATCTCACAGATAAATCAATGGCATCTTGTAATATACCAGAACATCCTAACTCATTTGCCATTAAATTTAATTTAATTGAAAATGCTTATAATGCAGGTAGTATTGTTTGGGCACATATGAAAGGTTTTCCATGGTGGCCTGGAATAATAAATGATTGTCCTGATACTTTTACATATTATAAATTGCCTAAAAATTCTCTTATACCTGTAAAGTTATATTTTTTTTTTTTTTTATATAACATGATTTTTTTTAACAGAATAATAAAATATATATAATTTATAGATTAAATATTATGTTACATTCTTTAATGAAGAAAAACTTGAATGTGCTTGGATTCATAAGCGAAGTCTTAAACCATTTGCAACATATAAATATGATCAATTAATTAAAAGGGTATTTAATTCTCTAAAATTTCATCTCATTAATTTCATTATAAATAATACTAGTTGTTATTACAGACCGAATTTCATGGAATAAATTATAAACAATCCTTACAAAAAGCATATAAAGTAGCTACGAATGCTCTTTCATTATCAATATTAGAAAGGTTAAGAGAATTCAGTTTTTTGGCACAGTATGAAAAATTTTATGATATTAATGACAATTCAAATCAATTAATCAATAATATCACAAAAAGGAAAGTTTTATTAGAAATGGATACAAATTCAGATGATGAAATACCCTGTTCAAATCCCACAAAAAAGCAATACACATTGAAGGAATATTATTTAAGAATAATATGTAAAAATCAAGAGATATATTCCTATAAATAACTTTTTATAGAATTTTTGTTAGAAATAAAAAAATTATAAATATATCGATATTACAAAATAATAAAAGATTTATACTTATGTTCATAGCAATCAAATTATGTTATTCAACATAATTTCAGTTATACATTAAATACATTTATGTTATTTTCTTATGTAACTTGTAGCACTTTGTTCACGCCATAACAAATAAAAAATATATTTCGAATATTTGTTTTTATAAATTATTTCTCACATTGTTTCGTATTATGTATCAAATTATCAAAAACATAGTGTATGAATTGATGTAGATTAATTAAGTTACTTATCGACTAAAAAATTATCGGTTGAGTATCAATTCAATTTCTTAACTAATTCATTGAACAGCCACATGATGGCAGTACTGAACCGAAAGAAGCAACTTTATGATGAATATTTTAATAATAATATTGAAATAGAAAAATATTTAATTAATTATTTATTATTTTTCGATTTTCAAGATTGCCTGAAATTAATTTGGATACAATTGTTGTTTAAATTATTTTTAATCATTTATATTATTGTGATAATAGAAATTTTTACATAAAGAAATATATTTATAAACAATTAAAAAAATACAGATTTCTAAATTTTATCTCTATCATAGTTATAGTTTCATACAAATACATTTAATTCTAATATTTAAATGTTCAAATGTATTAATATAATTATGCTGAATTGTAATATTAAAAATAATATTAAATACTCAAAAAATCTCAAGATACGGGACGAAAAAGTGTATCAAATATATATTTATTTTATAATTTGTCTATTAATTAATAAAACTTCTATTATGTATGTATATATAAAATTACATTAATCGTTGATTCTATTTGTGTTTTATTAAAAAAATTTTAATTATTTGTGTAAATGTTTTCACAATTAATATATAATCGAGATTAATAACCTATTATTTATTAATACATCGGTAAGATTGACAAATTTATTAAAATATCTTGCTTTTTTTAGCAAAATAAAGCAATTATCATTACATAATAAGATTGAATAAAAAAGTTGTCAGTACCTATTATCGAAATACAATATTTTTTTTATATATTACGATGAATTGATGTGGATCATTTTTGAATAGCTATCCTCAATAATATTAAAATGAAAATGTTCGATGCAAGTTGATGATGCTGATTATTAAGCTGCCGCGTTTTTTCTTTTATAATGTTTGATTAGGAACATTCATTCTTTCAAATAGAAATTGAACGTATATAAATGTTTGTAAATCGATATGTTAATGTGGCGCAAAGTTCGGCGGAGTCGTTGGGTCAATGTGACGTCAGCGGATACGAAGACCCTCGATGTGCTGAACTGCGACAATATTTGCGTTTAAAATGTTTCTCAGTTGTGCATATGCATATAATATGATCGTAGTCACTATATTGACTTACGACAATCTTTTCATTTTTGTAAAAGACAAAATACGAATGTTTTTTTAGTAATAGATCTTTCTTATTATTTCTATGCTCTGATATGTATTCATGAATAATCATGAGATTTTTAGGTTAATAAAAAGTAAGTATATATATACATATATATAACATGAGTTCTAATGTGCTTGAATGTTTACACTTTTTTTATTGAAGACGTAAAATGATAATTTGCTTAAAGGTAATATATATTTTTTTAAATTTTATAATTAAAAAACAAAAAAAAAGAGAAAAGAGTAAGAAAAAATCATCATCAAAATAATTATCGATATTTTTTAAACATTCCAGAAAATTAAAAAGAAATCAAAAATAGAGAAGAAAAGAATAAAAGTAATGGTTGGATAGCCTGTCTGTTCCTTTCAATGACCCCTGGACCACTCTCTGATTCTTCAGAGTTAAATACTTCCCTCGGTTGGTTCCAGAATGGAGAAAAAGAAAATGATAACCCCAGATACTGTGGTGAGCATATACATGCTTGTTATCATTCTCGTAATAGTCAGACGATCGTGTTGCTAACCGAGGTATAGTCGGGTTATCTGGTCTGTTTGTCCTTCGTTACAATTTCGTTACGTTTCTTCGCGTTTTTTTTTCGCTCTTCACTTTCTAACCAGGATCGCTTATTAATTATACCTCTATCGATGTTTATTTTCATTTCTTTCATTAGTGTTAAGTGAACAAAATAAAAAAATCACAGATTTTATATGTATATATAAAATCTATTATTTCGAGCGCGTATGAAAGTTGTAACATCGATTTTAAAATTAAAATGTTAGGTTACTATGTAATGTAAAAATTATTATATAAAATAAAAATATATAATTATAAGATATATAATATTTATAAAGATACATAATTTATAGATATATAATAATTCAAATAATAAGTTTCAATATTATATCTTTAATAATTATTTTTCGAGAAGTTTCCACATCTTATTCAAATTATTCCGCTGAGTTTCAAGGTTCGATCATATTTACATACATGTATTTTTAATGCATTCTATGATTACATTAGTATTATATGAAAAGAAGCACCGTTTCTATTCAAAAAGAAGTAGAGAAATGAAAAATTATTGATATATATATAAACGATATATATTTACCATTACTAACAATTATTTTATTAATAAGTTTTTGATAAGGATATAAAAACCATATAATGTGCATTTGATTATATAATATATTTTTTGCTAATATTTTTTTATGCAGAATACAACATAATACTATTCGATCATTTCAGGTGGCAGTGCAAATGGTTTCTAATTAAAAAATCATTCGATTTGTGATCCTTTTTTGTTAAGCAAGATCGGATGACGTAAATATTCTCTTAAAATAGATAAAAATATCAGAAAATATTTTATCATACGATAAATTCGTTTTATCGATAATATTCATGAATTTTTCAAACACGTTGTTTAAATCAATTCTGTTGATGGCGCAATGTGGTATCATAACGGAGGTCTATTTTAATTACCGTTAATGAGTGTTCCCGTCATTAAAATATATTTTCTATACTAGTATATATTCAAAACGGTTGAATATGCGAAGTGACAATCATAAAGAAGAGTTTTATTGATCGTAAAGGTATATTGGTTATATTTTATGCAGTTTGGACCGAGGAAGTTGAAATGGAACTCGTCTTTCTAGCGATCGTTTCATGCCAACACGCTTAGGAACCATCGTATTACAATAGCACATGTAGTTGACAAACATGGGAGCGGCATATTGGGTCGATGGCAAAAAGAATAAAAAAAAAAAAAGGAGGAAGGACATAGAAGCTGGGATATAGCGAGAAAACGGATATATATTACTGACTCGACCTTTCTACCTTGTCTACATGTATTTCACTCGCTTTATATCTAGGTGTGGCTTATGTATTCCTTTACCTCTGTGAACTATCGCATTTCCGGTATAATCCCCCGTTCGGGAGAGTATAACAGTGTTGGACTTGGAAAATTAACGTTGGATTGAAATTTCTTTCTTGAAATCTATTTTTTTTTTTTTTTTAAAGATTGAAATTCCTTTATAATATGTTATTTTATTTTCGAAATTTAGTTTCAAAATATGCATAATATTCGAAAATATTCAACTTTCTCCAGAATTCTAATCGACAAAATCTTTTGCAGGGTAAACGAGAATTTAACGAGTCTGAAGAGAATGTTAAGGTTATGATCATGCATAGTAAAAATTTGTTAAGGTTATGATCATGCATAGTAAAAGTAAAAATTTTAAGGAAAACTGTGCTCTACAAAAGACATCTGCTATATAGGGTTATGTTTAATCGATATGAACAATCGAAGAAGGAGAGGCTAGGAGGGAAATTATTCTGGACGTTCTTCGCTTTTGCATAATTTCATGGTTCCTGACCTCGCAACCGACCAAGCGAAAACTAATAACGATGCTCTGGTATAACGCCATTTCTAAATACGCATATACGACTCTGGTAAAGCTTCCTCTGACTAAATGTGACTTTAACGAGCAGCATGAAGAACGGGGAACGACCTGCGCGCGGATTCGGGCGCGGTCAATGCCGTCTAGATGCTTGCTATTACTATCCGGACCGTCTGATATTTTCGTCATGGCCTACTAATACACTCCGCAAATTCTCGCCCTACCACGGGGGTCACTGTTCGAGGATGACGTGGTCAAGGAAATATGCCGATCGTGAGTAGTGTCACTGACCGTGATGGCGAATTTCTTCACTTTTTATTCTTTGAAAACGAGCCAACCGAGAGACTGTTGCATTCTCGGTCCCCTGCTATAGATTCCGGAGATATGCTCGGAGAGAAGAATCTATACTATCAGTTTTGAACAATCGGTTGTAAGCAGTTGGTGTTATTATATACGGCATGCAGTAGTGAAATTCTAGAATAAATTTTTGAAAAGGAAAGACCGTGATTGACAATTGTTTTTTTTTCAGGTTGATTCGTGAACACGTTCTTCAATGTTTACTTAGATGGAACTTCGAATTTTCTAAGTTGAGATGAAGAAAGCAGCGTATACTTGCGATGCGTTTAACGGGTAACCGGGTACATAATGGTCGTGGCTAAATATTCAAACAGTTTGGCCTTCCATATATTCATGACCGTCATCTTCGTGAAGAAAAAGAAAAGGTAGATGGATTTGCATTTGAATGATGGAACGATTTGTGGGACAAGAAGTTTTTTCAATATACTGCTTTCCGGTAGTATACGTGTTGACCATCGACTCTGGCCGCCATTTTTAGGAAAATTGCTTTTAACGTGTTTCACGGCATAAAGGTGCGGTCACGATTTATTCAAAATTACGTTGTCTGTAGTTGGAAATCATCCTTTATTATGAAATACTATTAGCATATAGTATTGAGAACGTAATGAAATTAAGTGTTTACGTCATCTTCTTACTTTTAGGATTATGTACAAAAAAACATACAAAAAATTAAAATTTATAGTACTTTTTTTTACTTCAAAAAAGTATTATCTATATCTAGCGGGTTAAGAGATAACGGTTCTAAAGTTAATTTTTTATTTCATAATGAAAAATTCGTTTTCCATTCGCATCTCATCACAACTATCGACATAGTCCTGACATGATGCAATATGAACTATGTGTACCCATTTCTCCACGCATCGAGACATTATCTGTTCAACTCATTATCGATAGAATGCCACTTTCGCCCTATTTCATAAGACCAGGCATCATTAGTTTTAAGCGCGATAAAATTTTTTGAATTTGGGACATGAAAAAACACAGGGTCATTAGGTCGTTCTGCATCGATAAGATATTACCAACATGGAATATAAGTGCACTGGTTACATAAATGGTACAACGGTGAACGGGATGAGATTTTCATTCCAACGACAAGTTATATTACACGGAGTAGACGATGTAAATCATTGTTGTAATGGATCGAACGTTCCATTATCACGCAATCGAGATAAGAATTCTGTCGCAATCACTCGTGTTCATGATACATATTGATTAATTAAGTGATCATTATTACATTACTTTTACTTGCGACTACTTTTCCGTTTCTTCAAAATACCATATAATATTTACAACGGGAGTTTATAAGGTAAAAAAAGATACGTAAATGGCCTGTAACGCGAAGCGTTATCATCCTTGAACTCGGTGACGAAGCATTTTGTGCTAACGTGTCGTAAAATACAGCGATACGAGTGTATTAACTACTTTACGTTACTTTCTATGAATAGCGAGTTAATTGAATAGTTACAATACTTAATGATGAATTCGTATATTTCTTGTGAAATGTATCGTTCAAATTGCACTCGATTATGTACATCAAATATAATCATTATCTTTCGTTGATTAAAATTCAATTATAACGAGTAAATTGTATTTGTTAAATATAAATATTATGTATCTCCAATAGATAATAATCCATAATTACAGCAAAGAAATTAATTAACAATATATCAGTAGCAATGAACGAATGCAATCATCTTCCCTACTTGTCACCTGCATCATTCACGGGGTGCGTTAAGCCGCATCCCCGCTCCTGCGATATCGCGCAAGCCCCACTCCCCACCATGCTTCCGTCGCTCGGTGGAACGAACGCACTCATACGCACGTCGTCTATCCCCACCACACGGCGGCACGATGGAAACGCGCATTCGTGACTGGCCGGAGTTCTCGCCAACCTCCGCGCAGCTTAGTTCGCGCCGCTCGTTCCACCAGTTTGGAAGTTCGTTTGTGTCGAGTTGCTTGGCAGTTCGTTTAGTTTCGTGGATGACGATCATTCCGTTGGTGAACGGAGTTACTTTAATCGCGATCGTCGTTCCTAATCGTTTGTTTTCACTTCGTGAATTTTAAGAGTTTATTGAATCCATTATTAAATCCATTCGTGGTCAGAATTCGACGAAGAAACGAGGAATACGCGTCGACGAATGAAGTCAGTTCGCTTGCATCCTCTCGCACATGCGTTGGCGAAAGAGGAAGGAAGTCTACTCTCATTCGCGTCTCTCCATTTGTTCCCACTCTTTTCGGTTCATCAGTTTTTGCTTAGCTTGAAATGCTTTTCTGCATCTTCCGTCATCATATCCTCCTCCTTTATATTCGTTTTCAATCGTGTGCCATGCTTCCGTCTGACAGTGCGGTTTTCGGGCTTGCGCGACACGAAAGTATAATCCTTTCTTATCCTGTGCGATTCTCAGTGATCTGCGAATCTCCTGACAAATCTATTTCTTTGAGCCTTCTCGTTAGCATAAAGGATGGCGGCGACAAGTCATCGTGCACTTTAGTCGAGAGTGCGTCACATCTTATATCTGGAATGGTGCACTGGTCTTCCTCTACGCCCTCTTCGTTTTACTTCCACTAAAGGATCGATCGAAGACCTTGTAAGGATTTGGTGAAGTCGATATCCACGATGATAACCACATATTATTGGAAAAATCTTGAACATTCTGCGCATGGTGAGTGTAAATTTTATTTTAAATTTAAAGCTTTCTTTTATTTTTTTTGCTTACAGATATTAATTTACAAGATTTCATTATATTTAAAATATATATGTTTATATATATTTAGTCATAAAACTTTTACGGTTTCATATATTTTTAAAAAATATAAATTTCATTCTTTAAAAAATCGTTTTGAAACATGATGATTTATCGATAGTCACGTCCTGCCGGAACGATCGTAGGATTATATAACGCGCGTAATTTGAACATGGATACCACGTGCCCACTTGTGTTACTATTTTTACTTCTTTTTATTATTTCTTTTTTTATTCGTTTAAATGTTCAATTAAAATTAAAAATTATTTTTCCTATGATTTAATTATATATTATATTTTTTTTCATATTTTTTAAAATTGTATATTATCGGTTAAAACAGTTGAGTCGATTCGAACACAAGGAATGTTGAAAGTGGGTAGGCGGGTATCGTTAGACGGACACACCCATTGGTCAAGCTCATCGTCATCCGCATGTTTCGCGTAGTTTAATTAAATTAAACGCTGTAGTGGTTTTCTAAGATCATTCGGTGTCGCTCCATATTTGGCCGCGCGTCTAAGAAGCACATTTTACCCTCGGTGGACTCGTGTTTCGATATTTTTTCCTCTGTTTCTTTCCCTACCAATTATTCGAGCATGATCTGGTCAAGTTATTATTAGATTCGTTTCGGTTGGGATCGGTAGAATAAGAAGGGGGAACATTATCGAGAGGACCATGACTGGACTTTGCGTGTCACGCTATTCAATACGTATCACGAGTTTTTTTAAATAATTTTAAAAATGTATCCTTTATTTTAACATAATACATGATTAAATTTTAAAATACTTCAATAACAAAAATTTAAAAAAAATTAAAATTTCATGAATTCTATTTTGATTAAATGAAACAAATTCCATAAAAAAAATCTATAAATTGTTGAAAAATTTTAATATTTAAAATAAAATGTTAAATATATCAAATTATTTCAAACATTACAAATGTAATAGAATCAAGAGTGTCTCGTCACATGCACGCCCTTGTCCTGCCGGATGAAACGGACGTTCGACACCAGAGTGCGTTGCGTCTTGTATAGCAACGCGTATAATATGCATGTGAACGCGTGTGCGAATAGTCTGGCGCCAGCAGGTGCAGTTAAATATAGCTTATGCAACGGGTATCCTCCTTTCTCTTTCTCTTTTTTCTTTTCTTTATCTCACCCTTTCCTCTATTCTCTTCTTCCCATTTCATAAGAAACCGTATCTGAACAAATAGAAAGAAATAAAAGATATTTTCCACCCTTCGAACGATTCCATGAATTCAGATTATTGAGTTATTGAGAAAGTGTATATTTCTCGCGTGCGCAGCAAATTAATCCAAACACCTTGTTTATATCTAATCGCGTAGAGGAAGTACATATTACGTATTATAATAAGTCGATACTCTATCTTGTTTTCTATGATTACAACAAGAATGGAAAAAAGAACCGTGGAATCGAACGTTCTCGAGTAACATGAGAATAGGATATGATTACACGTGTGTGTCAACGGACCTTAAAAATGGGCAATTATTTTATCTTATTTATATATTTTTGAAGCTTATATCATTTTTAAATTATAATACTTCTAAATCTTTCAATTTATCCTTTTTTTCTTATTTTTAATGAAAAATGGATTATAATAACTTTCTGTTTCATTGATGTCTCGAATATATGAAAATTTATTTATATTCCTGATAGCATCAATTAAATTTAACGATAGCCCATGAAAGTATTTTGTCGTATCGCGGAATAGCGTATCGAGTTTTCGTGTCCCTTTTCTGCGAGCATAGAATGTTGTTCCTTCTTAGCTGAACCAGACCAGCCATCTTTAAGAAAAAAAAAAAAAAAAAAGAACAGATTAATGTTCATTATGGATATTAGCCTTCGGCCATTTGCATAAAGGCGGAGACAGTTGATACAACTGGTCGTGCGATAACGAGCGATGGATGGCATGACTGGTTACGAGAATTTTTTTATTTTTTTCTTCCCCTTCATTTCGTTTTTATCTTTTTTTCTTCTATTCGCAAGCGTGAGCACATGCGTATGATCAATAAAAGAAAATTAAAATTTCTTCTCGTTTCGTATTTTATTTTGTTGTTGCCCCTTTTTTTTGATGGACATTCTTGATTTTTTAAGCTTTTTAAAAATTGCGAATTTCAAAAGTTTTCAATTTCAATGGATGAATTTTAAATGACTTGTTTCGAATAATTTTAAATCCAGACGTTATGTTAGTCGTATGAAAAAGCAGCCTCGATGTCGTTACATTATTTCGTGTATCTCTATGAGAGGGGGAAATGATATTTCGTAGAGAGAAAAATTTCTACTTAAGTTGCAAACCATGAGTCGCTTCATAAAACCGGTTACCAGATACACGGAAATGTAAATTCACTGAAGAAGCGGCTCTGAATACTATGAAAAAAAAAAAAGAGAGAGAGAGAGAGAGAAAGAGAAAGAGAGAAAAACAAGTTGCTTATATTGAATGCAACCTCTTCATGCGTATAACCATGAAAATAATATATATATATATATATTAAATAAAATCGAAAAAATATTAAAATTAATTAATATATTAAAAGAAAATGTCTATTTCATTTTATTATTATACTTTTTTATTATATTTATTACGCTATGTATAATATTTGTGAGAAATAGATTAGCAATTAAAAATATATAAATAGTTTGTGGTAGTATGAAAACTTTGTAAACGCGCCTTGATGCAATGTAACGGTTATAAGCGCAAGTGTTTCATTGCGTTGATAATACGGCTGAAGTCGGATTGTACATATGTATATAAGTATACCAATGGCGTATTGGAAGTATTAAAAAATTGGTGACATTGGTTGTGGACAATCGACCTCGACTCCGTAGTATTCTGTGACAACACCTGCATATAAACTCGCGTATTATTCGTTTTAAATATTAAAATTATCTGTAAGTATTCGAATAAGAAAAAGTAAAATGTGAATGGATGCTTGGAAAAGAATAGGAGAAAATGAGAGAAGTGGTTGCGTGCACATAAGCGTCGATATCTACATCGTTAAAACAAACTATATTTATTTCAAATCGAATACGTCACGTTAAAGAAAAAAAAAATAAAAAAATAAAGAAGCAATTACAAGCAACATGTAGCAACTATTTTTTTTCTTTCTTTTATTATTAGCATGTGTTTGGAGCAATCTATAATTATGTAAGTACGTAAACTTTGGTATGTATTGAAAAGTGCAAGCAGCAATAATGGTTTCGACATTACATTACATAAAAAAGAGAAAGTTTGAAAGTTATTGAAAAAAAAAGCGAGAGAAAAAAGGATAGAAAAACTCGCATGATTTTATCCCATGTACAAAAGTCTTGCGACGCCTATGCGTATGGGGAAAAGAGGGTGGAGAGAGGAGGTAAGAGGCAGACGAAGCACAGCGAGATGCCTTAGGATCGAGTCTCTCCCTGACGGCGTTTATTTATTGCCAGTATTAATACCAAGCCCCGCAGAGTCGGTTGGTGATTACATAAAACATGCTTGCCACTCCTACCATCGGAGGCAACCCCCTCATCTCCACCCTGGTCGCCTTCTATCTGGAGGATGCTATCTCCTGCGGTAATGGGGCTTGGCAAACGAATCTATTCGAAAAAGAAAGAAAAACGCCGAGAAACATTCGATTTATTCCATGTGGAAAAAGAGGCACAATCGTCGTAATCGCATAGTTTGAATTTTACAATCGATACCTTCTATATATTGAACTTGATCTAAACATGAAATGTAGTTTAAAAGTCTATACTATGGATTAATCATAGATATTTTTGGTGAGAATTTGCAATTATTCGCGATTATGTTGCTTTTATTCATGGTTTTATATTTTCATTATTAGTATGCCTTACTTGATCTTTATTGCATGCTCGATATGTATTAATTGTGGTAGTTTTTAAACTGAAAAAGCTACACAAAATACGGCAATAACGTCCATGTCCTTTCTTGCTATCTATTCAATCGCACGTGACTAATTGTTCCCTTTCCCTCCCTTTCATGAATTTCATGAATGCATTTCTCCAGTTACCTGCATGTTTTCTCTCTTTCTTTATTCTTGCATTTATTTGTACTTTGGTCTCGTCGCTTTTTTTCACGCTTGGTTCACTAAACGTATAAAGCGGACACTGACTTCTTAGCCCTTTATTTCTTCAAAGTAAAATTGAAGCACTCTGAGAATTATTTTTTCACAAGTTTAATGGTAGAGATTACTTTTTTACCGACGGATCAACGATTATTGCCAACGTTTGAAAAATTACATTCGATACGTGTTCGTCACGATTTATTTCTAATTATAAAAAAAAAAGCATAAGAATGTGTGTATAGAGAGAGGAAAGGGAAGGTACGAAATAAACGAATGATAAAAACAGTGTAGACAAAACAAATGGATGAAGAAATATGCGAAAAGGGCAAGAGACAAACTCCGAGGATGGTGGATTAGAGCTAAAAACATCGGACGGAGTATCTGTTCACATCTTACCGGGCAGCATTAGATTGAAGTTGACCTTCTAATACTGTCAGGTAAAGATGTCGTCAGGATTCCGAAATCAACGCGATTGGCATCGTCATCGGTAATATACTTAATAATTATACTTGAGTATATAATTTTAATAATAGTGCATTTAAATTGATAGCCATTAGAATAGGTAAAAAGATATAATATATAAAAAAAAAATAGTTTTTCACAATAATATATGTATAAGAGAATTGATATTCTAAAATATAAGAACGGTTCAAATTTATAAGTGTTTTTTTTATGGAAATTATGTGTATAAATTTATATGTATTAATTTTTTTTTTATATTTTATAGGTTAAATAATATAACAGAAATGACTATGTTATTGTGAAAATTTTGTATATTAGTTTGTAACATATAATTCGTAAATTAACATAATATAAACAAATTAAAAATTAATAAGTAATTTATTATATCACAATTTTGTACTAGTTATATGATTTCTCTGTTTCGTTGGTATCACTGGAATTTCAAGATCCAACCAATCGACATGTATTTTTATGGTTCGCATGATCTAAAAATTTATGGGAGAAAATTTCACCTTCAAGTAAACTGAAACCAAGAATGATAAATAAAATAAATTGAAAAAAAAATTTAGAAAAGATATATTCAACTTATGAATTCATAACTAGATCTTGGATGTATTTTTCAAGATCAATTTCTACAAAATCATAGTTATAATTTTATTCCTTTAAGATATTTCTATCTTTATTTTTTTGATCCAACGAAAAATAATTCTGCTTGTAAAAAATACTGACTGAAAGTCACGTAAGGCAAATGGTCGGTTAATAATTTTTCATTGGTGGAATTATGCGATGCGTGCGGTATACGCATAAATCCATTGCACGTGTACTCACGTGACACAAGCTTGTATGTATATACTATTCCTTATTCGTACTTACACACGTGCATTTCGATTCGAGAGCAATGTAAGCTTTTTCTCTCTCTTTCCTTCTCTTGTAAATCATCGGTAGGAGGTAAAAAACGAAGCTTCTAAAAGTCGCGGCCTCGGTGCCTCGAAGTAGTGAAGAGTGTAGGCGCGTGAGGAATGTAATGCTTCGGAAACGTTGCTGCGATCGTAAAGCATCGCGTAGGTCTTTTCGTGAGGGGTTGCGCGGGCAAATAAATTCGTTCGACCGTTGTGCCGCCATTTTTACTCTGGTTAATCAGACTGACTGAAGATGACGCTCGGATTGCAAGAAGGTTAGATGATGTAGTCTCGCACAGGATTTATCGAAGAACTGTCATGGCGGAAGTTAAGTGATAAATTGTCGAAATGAATATCAAATTTCATTTGTGAAATGTGAAAAATTAATTATTTTTTTAAAAGAGCCGAGAATTGATTACCATAGAGACCTCGTGTGCAAAAATTTGTCCATCGAGAATAGAGTCAGAGCTCCCGTGACTTTTTCGTACCATCTCCCGCACTCGTGGATTTCGGTTGACGTTTTCGAGACACTTTGGCCGAGAGCCAGAACCGTTTTAGAAAGATATCTGGCCGGATCGACAACTCGGTTGAAGAAAGTCCTGTGCATCGATGCCTCTCGAAGACAACGGCTCGCTTGTCTCGTAGTGATCGTTCCAGGAAGGAACAATATCCATCAATGGCCCGTATTGTCCGATTGGGAAAAGGGAAAAAAGAATTAAAGGAATGGAGGAGGGAGAAAATGGTACAGGGTTCCAAGTGGAAGGAATTTTCTTACGTGACTTGTTACGCGGAATGAAATTATAATGAGTGATAATTAATAACATGTCGAAGAAAAAATGTACTTCTATAAATATGCAAATATGCACGCCGACCAATATATAACATTATAATCTTGACTGAATACGCATATTTGAATATTTTCTTATGTAATCATATTTCTTATGTAATTGTATGCGTAAATAAGTAATCCTGATGTCTGTGTGTGTGTGTGCGCGCGCGCGCGTGTGCGTATAAATTTTCATACAAATTTCATTTTTAAAACACCAAATATTTTTTTCTCTTTCGTTTTCATTTTATTATTATATCTTGAAAGTAATTCCGAAAGTATGTCATTTGAAATCTATCTATCTATTCTTTACTTCAATACGATTGAAACGATTTTGCACACGTGATCGATTGAAGTGGTTTGGAATCGATGATAAACTCAATATATATCTATAAATTGAAGATTCGTAGAAATAAATAAGGTTAGAATCTCGTAAATATCGTAAATTATATTTACAAAAGAATTTCTTTTTTGCCTATTGTCGATAGTGGAAAAATCGAGGCAAATAATATAATATTTATTAATGTATATTACATAACGAATAAATTGTTATAATTTAAAGGCAGAATATTCAAAGGAGCAATCGAGCTTCGAGACTGATCTCGTTTTCAAATGCTTCCCATCATCATCGCGCCATCATCTGGTTGGCCCAACGTATTAATAATTGCCCGATTGTGTAATAATCAAAAGCAAGAGGGACGGTATCATCCTTAATCGAGAATGATATAACGTTCCCTCCGAAGAATATATGTACATTTCTCGAGTCCGATCTACTTGTTCGTTCCCAATGCTCTTTTTCTTTCTTTTCATTTCCAATTAGCTGGATATTGATAAAGATCTTTGATACATCGAGCAGAGAGATTACGGAATATTTATCGTAAAACGATTGAAACTGTATATACGAGTTGTAAGACGAAGAGACATGATACATCTGGGAGAGAAAAAAATAAATTGAATTGGTACGATATGCAATAAACCAGACTGAAAAATCTGAAAATAATATTGTTACAACGGAGAACGAGTTTCGACGGAATTCAGAAAAAGGTGCGTGTAAAAATAAAGATCCATAAAAATGGGAAAAATATTTCAAGATAAATTGAATATCTTGATCTCGACCAATAAACTTACCGACTTTGATTCAACGTCTATTATTTTCAACGATAAATAATATCATAAATTATTGTAGAAAATGATTTAGAAGTTAATTTAAATTTAATTTGATTAAATATCGATACGTTGAAATCTTCATTAAAGAATAAAATGAAAAGAATAAAGAAGAAATTCATTCGATAAAAATGGCAATTTTCTTTCGTTCGTTCATCTTCGTTCATTTTCGACGACTATTCGGCTAAATTCGGCTAGTTTCGATAACTATTTCGGTAGTTTTCGGAGCTGCAGCGTTGAGTGAAGCGCGTCACTCATTATCATGTCGATTCATCAGGTCCAATGGCTAGTCGATAAGATAAGCTCCTGGATCGTGTAAGTACACGCGTGCACAATAAGCAATCTTGTTTTATCTATCAACTACCGTGAACTTCCATATCGTGTGTAAAGTTCTCTCGTCTTCTTATCATCGTTCTAACGCTTCTGGATACACAGATGCTAATTTTTAGGTTAATTTTAATGTTATAAATCTATCAAATTTTATTTCTTACACGAACCTATGATTTTGATATCGATTTTAACAATTATTTCATTATTGTACCACGATTATTAATATTTAATAATATTAATTTATAAATATAATTTCATAGATCGATTTTAGATCGTTAGATATTTTCAAAAGTAGAAGTCTATCTACCATGATCGCATGTTTCATTATCGCATTGACGAAAGAACTAGGACACTAGATAATTTATGATATTTATCAATGCTATCGTATACCTTTATCTCATCGAAAAATTGTTCAAAATAATTTTATTTTGCCATGAAGAAGCAACGAAGAAATCTATGCTCACCCATGTGAAGCATGGTTAATCGAAGGTTAATCGAACATCTAACGAAAATTACACAGATCTCCAAGGTAAATTAAAGCCGAAATGAAAAGGAAAGAACGAATGAACGAGGAAGACGGCCCTGAATTCCATTCCTTCGACTTTTGTCCCTGTGCTAACGTCCCTGAGAGTGAAGCAGTCGCATCGCACCACGACGTAGACATTTAGTTACACGCCACGAATGTTAATCCTCCTCGTCCTGCCTCCACCTAACCTCTTCCACTTCGTAGATCCGCGCCAAGATCTCTTCGTGTCGAATATTCCATCGTGTATACTGGGTGACAAATTTTGTTCGACCATGAGACGAGGAAGATTCTAGACGATGCATAGTAGAATTTTATCCTAGATACTAGAAGCTAGGATGTATTAGAAATATAATTGGTAGAAAATTAGATCTATTATTGTAATTTTTCAGAAAAACAACTGTACGAGATTTACTATTGAATAATATAGTTTATAATTAAATTTTATTTGATTCAAAAATTCATTTCAAAATTTATTTATATATTTACCATATAAATAAAAATTAAACAAGTCTTCGCCAAATTTTTAATTTTTTCGTGCGAACGAGATTTCTTTGTGTCGAAAGAAGAAACTACATCGTAATAAATCGGCCTAGACATCCTCGTTAATTTCGAGGCTTAATTCAGGTCGAGACTCTCCAGAGCGTTATGTTTCTCATCGAATCCCGAGAAGCCTTCGTCCAGCTTTAAAGTCCTGAAAATAACGAGGCAGCTGCTCACGTATCCTGCAGAGCCTCGTCCTCTATCACGTGTTTTCAGCCTCCCCTTATAACCGTCTTTTCTTTTTCTTGTCTTTCTTGTTCTTCTCCTCTTTCTCTTCTTTCTTGATCCCTCCCTTCTCTCCTTCCTATCCCTCCTTCCTGTCCCTCTTGAATTTTTTTTCTTTTTTTCCCCTTCCCTTTCTCTCGTTCCTTCCTTCTTTCTTTCTTTCTTTCTTTCTTTCTTTCTTTCTTTCTTTCTTTCTTTCTTTCTTTTTCTTGATACCACTCTTTCGACGTTTCCTGTTTTCTTTAATCTTTCTCTCGAATCATTGCATCCCCTGTGCATGCGGGCATTTTTACGATTCTTTGATACAAGAGGGTCGGCGAGAATTCGAAGGGGATTTTTCGAAGGTGGCAGATGTTTTGCAAATTATTCGATCGTGTAGGTTTCTCTACATTTTTCTTTTTTGTTTTTTTTTTTTTTTTCTTTTTTTCAATTTCGAGCTACTCTCGAAGTTGCTGGGAAAGTTTCGAGTATACAGCTACGCCAACGAGTTTTATTAAAATTATTTCCCTGTAATCTCGATCGAGGCTGTCCTCCTTCTCTCGTTTTCTTCTTCTCCTTTCCTCTTCGCCGTTTTCGAACAGGTTGCAGCAGCAAGAGGCGACGCTTTCGAACGGTTTTACGCAACCGAAAACGACTTTCGAAAAATGTCGTCGAATCGAAATTCATTTTCGATGACAGAGAGATTAAAATGAAATTGAAGAGGAGGCTGTTCGACGCGTCACTCGTATCAAAAAAAAAAAAAAAAAAAAGAAAGAAAGAAAAAAACTTCTCACGAGAAACGGACGAATTTATGAGAGGATCGATTCGATGTGGCAATCTTTTCTATGTTACATCTTTCTTATAATATTTTTACGATAGAATTTGTATGTACAAGATCGAGAATTCGAAAGATTTTAACGATCTTCCTCGAGCATTGTGACGCCATCTTGTAAAACGAAATATCAATATGCTTATTCATTCGTTAAAATTTTTTTTTATAATAGATTTGTAAAATTCTCTTTCTCTCTCTTTTTTATCATTTTTTGTAAATTTTTAAAATTTTTCAGTAAAATATTGAATGTCAATATAAGAGAATTTTTACGATTATTCTCGAATTCCAATTGTGACGCCATCTTATAAAGTGGAAATTAATTATACCTATTTATTCGTTATATTTTTATTATAAATTCTCTAGTTTTTTTGTAGATATTTTAATTTTTTTGCGTCAAACAATTTTAACAAGGAATTGGAAAAAATAATAAATTAATAAATAGAATAATCAAGATTCGAGAATTTTTTTCGATCATCTTGCGTGCCAACCAATCCAATACACCTATTCAGATAATTTGCGAATATATCAGAAATATTCATAATGTTTATTGCTCGATGTAAAATTTAATGTTTAAATTTATCAAACATAACGAATTTTAATCTTTTTCAAGTTTAATAATACGATACGTGAAATAATTTTCTACATGGTTCGTGTTCCGAGGACATTTCGCGTGGAGAATGAATCTTTTTTTTTCTTTTTTTTTTTTTTTTTTTTTTTTTTGTTTTTTTTCTCGTGGTGACCGAGGTTGTGGATCGAAACTAGGCTTAACCAGTAATCCAATGACTGTTGGGAAATCCTTGTAACCGACGTATCGTAATCGGACTCTGATGCGCGAAAGCTACACCTATATACTTATTTGTGGCTCGTGACTGACTAATGTCGCTGTTGGTCGCCTGGATTTCCCACGTGTCACTCGGTTTCGAGTAAATTTAGTCGGGCCCGCCACTCTCTTCTCTCTTTCTCTCCAGTGATTTCTGTTCTCGCCTGTGAGAACGAGATCAGAAATGAAATAATTGAAAAATGAATAAGTCAAGAGTGTATTAAATTTTTAATATAAATTTATTTTTTCTTTGAAGAAAATTATTTTTAAATAATGATAGTTTTTGATAAATCTTGATTATTTATCATGATGAACAGTTTTAATTTTATTAATTTTTCTTTAGCTTTAAAATATGCTTTGTCAGAGGAATGATGAAAGTATTTTAAAATGGAAGTAAAACTCAAATTTCGCATAATCATGCTCGAATAGGAAAAATAATATCAGAGCTGAGTAATCGGTTTGAAATCGAATAGACGATGAGCCATTCGCTAATAAACGTATAACGCTCGTGAATTTTCGAGAACATATAGAGGCAAAGATTTGAAGAATCAATTATAAAGATTAATGTAGAGATAAGTACATCAATGCGAGGTGAAAATGCGTTTTATTAAACTAGGAATATTGTAATTAACAAGACTTATTTGTGGCTCGTGGAAGGAAATAATTGAAATAATAAGATATAATGAATGCATTACGACGACTAACTAGCCGTGAAAGTAATTGCAAAGATAATTCTCAGCATTAATTTCTAATTAATATGCAATCATTGGATTTATTTCCATAAATGAAAATTAAAATAATTATTTAAATGTAATTATTTATTTTATTTTATTTTTTTTTTCTCATTTTAGATCTCTTATCTCAACGTTGGAATTTTCCAACTTTAATTTTAACAATTAAACTCATCAATTTGAGCGACACTAAAAAAGATTTTTATATTTACATTATTTAAACGTGTGCTGCTATGACGATGGAACTTCATACAGAAAAGGAAGACTCGCGGCGAGGCCACAAGAAAAGTCAAAGAAGAGTCAGGATGAGCGAAGAAAAATTCGAAACTGGCCGTTAGTCCAGTCGAACGTAATTACAGACCACGGTTCGACGCTTGTTAATGGCTGTCGTTTCGCCGCGATGGGTTTAATGGTGCTAGACAAAAATTATTTTCCGTGAAGTGGTAATGGAGTTGGTAAAGTTAGACGGTAGGCGAATGTGAAAAGGTAGAAAGAGAAGAGTTCCTCTCAAAGCCTCTTAAGCGGTCATCTCCTTGCATCGGGCGAATTGCCCGCGACCGGCCAATTTATATACATACACGTGAAGTCGTGGCCTTATGCATCTAAAGGTCTGTCCACACTGATAACGCGTAAGCATCTAGTTTTTTTTTGAGGTATTCGCTAATAGAAAGAAAAATAGACTAGATAGCTTTCTAGGGATCTAATTTCTAACCTAAGAAATAATATAATAATAAAAATCGCAAAATAGGAAAATTCTTAAATTATAAATTTAAACACTCGAAAAAATAAATTGGATAGTTTTTCCTATCTAGTAATTTAATTTCTAATTTAGTAATATAAAAATCTAGAAACTTGCTTGAAAAGAGACCAGATAACTTTTCCTATCTAGGGACTTAATTTCTAGTGATGTAAGAATCTAGGAATTTGCTTGGAAAGAAAGATAGAACAAATAGCTTTTCCTTTCTAGAGATTTAATTTTTAATTTAAGAATATAAGAATCTAATAGAAAAATCCTAATAGGAAATTTTTAAATTGACTTTCAACTTAAAGATTCAGAAGTCTAGAAATTTTACGCAATAAGAATTTGATAATTTAACGAATTCAGAAAAAATAAAAGGATTACGTTGATAGTTACTTCGATGAATAATTCGTTTCGCTTTGCTAAACCTGTTATCCGTATCAAGTCGTTTGTCTTGTAGAAAGCCATCGCGTCTCGAATATCGTTACCTGTCGAACAATCGATCAAGATGGAGCACTTAGTTCGATGGATTATCTTAGAATTCCATTCGAAATTCCTCGAATTATTCCCTCGCTTCACAAATGCTAATAAAGTTGACATTGCGTTTAGCAAATCGACAATAATACTTCATCTGTCTACCTTATTCCTGTCTTTCATACACCGTATTTGCACAGACTTCATTGTCAACCAACAACCTTTGAACTATCTACTGTGCTACTTCCAATATACATCTTCCATCCACTTCTATTAGAATATATTAGAATAACTGGTCTTCGAAGAAGGTCATTTTTTTACTTACTAATGCTACTTACATTATCAAATTCTTATATTTCTATATCTTCATAACTTTGAAGCGAAATTTCGAAAAAAAGAACCGAAAAATCAAAGAGACAAAAATACGGATTCTAAATTGAAAACTTGGAAACAAACTTTCGTTCGATCATTTATCGATATCGATAATTCTAGCAATTCAACCCTTTCCATTGCCGTGTGCAGTCCCCTTTAGAGAGAACCACGGCGGTCCCTGGAGCTGGAATATTGGCTGTTGTAGGTTATGTAGGTACCAGCGTGCAACCTGCGGTGCAACTTGTCAGCCAACATCATTATCGATGCCGGCTCGGCTCGATCGAGACCCGTGCTTTTATCGCGACTTCGTTATTTATATCTCGCTCCGCTTGCCAATAACTAATAGAGATCCTTGCCTTCTTCTTCGCGCTGGCACAAGTCGATATCGTGCCATGATTCCGTTCATCGGCCATCTTGAAGCCCTCCCTCTCTTTATCGCTCTGTTTCGTTATCGACAGTCGCGAATTTCTTTCCGACAAATTACGGAACTTGCATCAATAATTGGACTATTGTTGGATTTCGCAAGAGCGAAATAAATTAGATTTTAGATTCTTTTTTTTTTATATATATATATAGATAAATTTCATTGTATTTTTGAAACTGACAAAAAGTTATATTTATTCTATAATATAATTGGCCAATTTATCGCTTTATAAAGATATAGAAAGTGATATCTTTCTTGCATCCAATTACACGATTTATAATTTATTTTGTGAGAGATCAAATTTTATTTCACTTAATCATTCTAACTCTGCGCTTCGTAATTTAAGAACCGTAGGATATTACGTCACAACTTAACCTAAAACCTAACCTGAAAGACAAAGTAACCCAGAAAATTTCAGAAGAAGTTGGGCCAAGATCCAAAAATATCTACTCAAATTCTCGCTCAAATCCAAGTTAATCAATCATTCAAACCGACCTTACCGAGGGTGATCAAGAAGAAGTACGACCATCCCTACGACAGCCCAGGTGCAAGTCGATTTGGAAAAAGAGAGAGAGAAAGAGAGAGAGAGAGAGAGAGAGAGAGAGAGAGAGAGAGAGAGAGACTTGGAGGTTGAAAAGCGCAAACCATACCTACCACCGGAGGGTAGAGACCCCCGGAGCGAGGACGCATGTGTTTCACACGTGTTCCACTATCCCTCCTCCCTCTCCACCCTCAGTCTCGACCGACAAAAAACGCGAAAAACGTGCCACTCTCCCGGTGCATCGTCGACTCGCATGGTGGACGCATCGCCATATGCAACCATTCGCTCCGGACAATGTTCTGTAATTGCACGTTTCGAAACGTGAGGGGAGGGGTGGGGAGAATTTTTCGTGTGCCGGCGAACCCGGTTCCCGCAAAAACGATGTTCCGTCTGGTGGAAGCCGTTCCTTTTTGCTCGAGCCCGGCCCCAGAACCACTTCCTCTTCCTTTTCGGGAGCAAGACACGCCTCTCTCGAAAGAAAGAAAGAGAAAGAGAGAAAGAAAGGGCCTCCTTAAGGGCCGCCAAAACGAAAAGTTGCCTTTTTTCCTTCCAGATAGTTCTTCCTCGCGATCATGTATTTATAAGTTAACCTCTTGGTACGGGGGTGATCTTAATGGGACGTGGACTAGTAAGTTTCTCAGGAACTGTGAATTAATACAATTCGTTAATGAAGAAATATCGATATATAGTTTATATTTTGGGTAAGGAATGGAAATTAAAACGTAAATGTAGGAAATATGTGGACGATATGTGAATGCATAGAGATATAGAGAATGTTACTAGGATATAGGGATAAAAATAGTATATGTCCCTATGAATTTAGAGATATATAAAAAAATAGGGATATAGTGATATAGGAGAATAGATTACAAGATGATACAAAGTATAGAAATATATATATATATATATATAAATATAGGAATATAATGATGATTAAGGATGATAAATAGGAATATAAAGATATAGAATAAAATGATACAATAGAACCGAAAAAAAAAGGATCTTCGAAAATATTATCGGAAATACGTATCGATTAATTAATTTCCGCAAGAGGCTCGAAACATGAAAACGTTTATCTTTATTTCCGCGAGCAGGCTCGCGTGAAAGCAACACCGGCGCACACGCGAGAAAGGATGATTCATCGAAGTTAGCCTGTTGCAGACGGATCGACCTCTTTTCCTTGATGCACCGGTGTAGTAGCCGGTGTACAGGCGCATGTATCCAACTCGTGTGTATAGGTATATCATGGCTCCTTTGGATGGTGTTAGTGCGCGCAACGACCTCTTTCCTCGCTACCGCAAACCGCAGGCGCAACCCAATTTTTGCCCCGAAAAAAGAACCGGTAGAACCTGAGTGTCCCTCGTCTCGCCGCTGGACACCGTCTGCGTAAAAGAGTTTTTTTTCTTATGGCCACGTAAGATCGAATTCGAGATGTTGGGTTACCATTTTTGATCGATATAGTTGATTATTAATTCGATTTGATGTTGCAGCAGAAAGGGAGATAAGATTGTTTTAAGGTTAGGTTTGAAATTTGAATATTTCTCTTATTTTTATTTTTCTATATTTTGCAGAATTTTAGAAGAGATCTCTTTGAAAATCATTTTTTAGAAGTTAACGCGCGAGTACAATGAACCTGGTTGATTCGTTCAGCTGATTTTTTCCAACGTAAAACGCTTCCCCGTGAACGAGACTTTACACGGCATTGACCGCGCGTGGTAACACCCAAATAGCGATGGTCTCGAGTTACTCATGATCAAAACAATTTTATTCACTTATCCTTCCAATTTTCAGTTTATTATATTTATCTTTCTTTCGTTTAATAATGCATGCTTTCGTTTGAATTTATAAATTCATATTTTCGAATGATTTTTATTATACTCGAAAAAATAATGCACTCAAAGATTGAAAAGGTGAGCATTCAGCGAGCTATTCTCGAAGCTCGCGTGTACACCCGTTTCTTCTTTTTCTCTTCTTTCTCCCTTCGCTGTTCCAACGATCCGTCTTAATATTCGATCCAACGTTTCGTATCTCGGAGGTCGGCGGTTTTCGCTTCCACGACCACAACCGCGTTGCACTTGTACTTATATAGGGATACGCTACTTTACTCTTCGCGGTTGACGTGCTCGCAAAATTTATACGGGCTTGCCTGTTAATTAACGTCAATGAAACGACCGGGTCGCGGCATTTCGATAAAAAAGTGCTGATCGATAAAGAACGGCTACGGACTATGTGAAATACAAAAATTATTGATGATTTCTGGTGTTTTTTTGTGTTTGTTCCGAAGAATATATATTTTTTTCTTTCGATGAAAAAAATTGTGAATTATAGTAAATATTATTTGAAAATTAGTTATTTTTCTCTAGTGATTTTTTTATCTTCAAAAACAATTTAACATCTAGTGAAATATATTTTCGTTTTTTAATAAGTATTTATATTGACCTCATAAATGCGTCAATGTTCACCTGATTTCCGTTCTCGTGCTATTAATATTCGTGAGGTGAGTATGGCGTGTTTCATTTGACGATATACTGTCTTAAGTATTACTCGAAATTAATTTTATTAAATATTAATATTCATAACACGATTCTAATATCCTTCCTTTAAAAAAAATGTGTGCTACAACGATCAAGTTTTACCAAGTCGATCAAGTTTTACCAAGTCGAAGCATCAATTTTATTCGTGATAATATTCGCGAAGCCAAAATTTCATTCTATTAATAAAAAATATATAACGCATTGAAAAAAGAATAATTTTAATACCTTAAATCACATTTTCATAAATTCGATTTTATTTAACGATTGGAAACAAAAAAGAAGCAATTTCAAATTCTTCCGTTTCTTATCACATTCCACGAGCGAGCGACCTATCCACCAGACAGAGGAGGTGCGAGAGATTGAAAGAGCGATTGCGATTCGAAGCGTCTGCGTGACACGGTGTCTCATTATTTGCGACTGAAGGAGGAGGAATCAGTTGTCGGGACACGTATTAGCCGCCGTACGTGGCGACATCCGCTAATCAAATACAAGTGTTCGTCAGCAGTCCCGTATTATAGAGACGTAGACGTAGCGAAGTCTGTTTCCGAGCTCTGATAGCCGCGATAAATACGCGTTTAAGCGCTCTATAATTGTTGTCGCGTGCGTTGCATTTTTAAACTTTGCCGCCATTCGTTGCCCTATCCAAGGAACCGACAAAACACGACTTTTCACGAAGATAGTCGAATCTTTTTGTTTCGTATTTCGATACAAATATCGATATAAGGATTGAAGAAGAAAGCTGTAAAAAATTTCTTTTGCGACAAGTGATTGTTTTTCTTCACAATTTTAATCTTTTTTTCAAAATATTTAATAGCAAGTAACGAATTATTTATACACTGAATAAATTCACGTTTGCACTTGTTTTCGGTTAATTGATACATTCAAATCCACCTGAATAGAGGTATGTTTTTAGAAGTCTGAAATTACATTTGATTAACGTTTGTGAATTTGTTCGATTCTTTTGAATGTTGAAAGATATTTATTTTAAAGAAATTTTAAAGACAAACGATGGTCATTAAAAATTCCCTAGGCGCGTATAGTTTCGTAGGAAAAGGATATGATTGGTCGACACAGAGAATATACAACCAAGCTGACCGATCATGGGCCATGGATGGTCGTTGGGTCGGTTGAGCAGACCGTTGTAACAGTATCTCACGTGCCATAGAGATCCCATAACCGGCTGCGCGTAAAAAAATACGCTTCGGTGCAATCGGTCAGTTGGGATGCAACCGAAGCGAAGAGCATAGTCGAGCAACTGTGAAAATAAGTGTATAATTTCTCTCTCACATTCTTAATTCAAAGTTTCTTTTAAAGAATTATAATGAATTATAATTTTAAAGTAAATTAATTTTTTCGATAATTTTTACGATATTTCTTCAAATGAAGGTACAAAATAAAATTTAATTAATAAAAATTTATTAAATTTATTTATTAAAAATAGAAATAAGTAACAATTATTCGATATTCATTAAAATTTTTGGATTTGATGACAAGATGAATTTAATAATTTTCTAAACGTCTTGTCTAATAAAAATTCCTTAAAAAAAAAAACTAAACTAATACTATTTCTACTACTTGAAAACTGCATCTCGATAAAAAATTCTTGGATTTCAAAAGAAAATTATCTTCTAAAATTATTTCTGCTTTTTATTCAAATAAACCAAGATCCAACCATATTATTGATTGAAAATTGCAACTTTGACAGATGTTGGAAAATTCTAAAATGGGCTCCAAAAGAAAAGCAAAGGATTTGGGAAAAGTATCGGTCCTAAACTCAAGAAAAAGAAAAAGAAGAAGGAGGCGAAGGAGGAGAAAAGAAATGGAGGGAGGACCCATAGCAGCTGGTCAAACAACTCTGAAGCCACTCGGGGCCCGGATCTTCCAGAGATCCTCGGTTGCACGTACGAGGTTACACGCGAGGAGCCCCTCCTCGTCCTCGCGCACGACCTCGAAGTTTTAATTACTCGCCAGGGTATCATCCCCCTGCCAGGCCTCGTACGAGGTCATCGTACGAAGATCGCCTCTAAGAAATCGGGGGACGAGGATGGGGAGACATGTCCCGATTCCTCCGCCTCGGGGAAGGAACACGATGATAGCTTGTTCAAATTGCCAGTCTTTTCCTTTTTTTCTTTTTTTTTTTTTTAATCCTTGTTGTCTGATTATTGAAACCTTGATCCTCTTCCTCCGGGGGAAGTTGTTCTTTTTTCTTTTTATTTTCGTTTTTTGTTTTTTTTTTTTTTAATAAGAATGGAATAATTTTTGATTCATAGTCAGAATTATTATGTGTTACAAGTGAAAGATTCGTACATTTCGAAAAAATTGTTTCGAATTTTACCTTTTTTTACCAAAAGAAAAAACCTTCAGATTTCGAGTTTTCTCCTTCAAAGAAAAATAGAAAGAGATTAATCGTCGATCCAAAAATTCATCAATTCCTGAAATTCTCTCTTCTTTATATATAATGATAAAAAAAAGGAAAGGGGAAAAAAAAGGAAACGTGCAAACGAGCACCGCTTGCTGTTTGCAAATGAAACACGCCCACGATCTTCTCAGGGCATGCGTGCTTAGCCGCGTAAACGTGTGACTCGCGGTTGATCTAAACGATCGTGAATCACCGACCCACCTTGGGGGTTGCAGAGAACACGGAGAACGTCCAGGTATCGTAATTTCTCCCTTCGTTTCATATATTACGTGAAACGATGCTCGAGCCGTAGATCCGTGTATTTTTTCTCGTCTCACGTAATTTCCAAGTTAAATAGAAATTCTATTGTATTTGTCTACATAATATTCATTTCTTGATACAAAAAGAATAATATAAAATAATTCAATTAATTGACCAATTAATTATTATTGAAGATTATTTTATTGTATACGATTATTTTATTGTATACAAAATTCCCTATATTTATATATAAAATTCCCTATACATTACTTTGTACAAATCAAAATAGTATAATAACATCAAAAGAAAAAATATTCGTATCACTGTGAATTGTACTTTCATTTGTAACTCTGTAATTGTGTTACTACTGAACCAAAACTTTATAGGGCACCACTGTTGGCCAGATGGAGAGGAAGAGAGACCATGATACAAAGATGGAAGCTTAATATAATACCAACATTCAAAAATTAAATAAATAAAATTCATTCCCTATACATTACTTTGTCCAATGTACAAGTCAAAATAGTATAACAACAAAAGAAAAAATATTTGTATCACTGTGAATTGTACTTTCATTTGTAACTCTGTAATTGTGTTACTACTGAACCAAAACTTTATAGGGCACCACTGTTGGCCAGATGGAGAAGAGAGACCATGATACAAAGATGGAAGCTTAATATAATAATACCAACGAAAAATCGTATCATTGTGAATTGCACTTTGAATGATAAATAGTTAAGCAAGTCTAAGGAAGAGGAAAACTCTTATTCAATTATTACAACATTGGATACAAAAATTTATGCACGAGGATGAAAGATCGATCTATAGGGCGAAATTGTAGCTAGAAGAAGAGAGAATAACAGGGTAGAGTATCGAATGCAACCGAGTTTGATGGTGGCGGTATTGGTAGGCGGATGACGAGAGTAGTGGTGGTGATAGTGGTGGTGGTGGGCCGTCACGCCACATAGTGTGATAGCGACGCATTAAACGGCCAACCCTGCACCCTTGGCCCAACCTACAAGCTCGAGTCCCGGAACCTGTGAGATTCGAGATCGAGATTGAACTCTACCAGGGATTCAGAGGATCTCTGGTCGCACAGAGGAGCTTGACTGATTCGTTTCACCTCCTCCTTTTTTTTTTATTTCTCGTGACACTTTATGATGAATAATTGAACTCTGTTAACTTTGAATCAGGAAGATAAAATCTGTATGGAACAGAGAGCTTTTCTTTTGAAAATTTGAAAGAATAAATATCATCTTCTAATGTTCTAAATTAAGATTTTTTTGTTCAATAATTTCTTTTAAACTTTTAAACATAGCAGGTATCCTTTTGTTTATCATAAAATTAAAAATTTCTTATTCTTCTTTTGAAATAATTTTCAGATCCAATAAAATCTCCATTATTCATTTATTTGCCATATTTTCAATTTACATTCTCAGAATTAAAACCAAGTGAAAATTGAATAATTTAACAACAAACATTGGATATATTTTTGTACACAAGGATTTTAACAAAGGTTAAAAGGATTAATTTTAAAATGTGCATCCATTATTTATCGTATTTAAACACCCTCAGGTACTCTTAAACTATCCTTTTCTTACTTGCCATAAAGTTAACAATATCTTATCCATCCTTTCAAATAATTTTCAGATCCAATTTTAAATCTCCATCATTCTCCATATATTTACTATCTATCTTCACAGATTTACAATCTCACAGATGATTACTGAAAACCAAATCAAAATTGAATAATTTAACAACAAAGGTTGAAAGGATTAATTTTAAAATGTGCATCTCCATTATTATCATATTTACACACTTATCATATTAAACACTCTCAGGTACTCTTAAATTATCCTTTTCTTACTTGCCATAAAGTTAACAATTTCTTATCCATCCTTTCAAATAATTTTCAGATCCAATTTTAAATCTCCATCATTTGCCATATATATCTATCTTCACAGATGATTTGCAATCTCACAAATGATTATTGAAAATCAAATCAAAATTAAATAATTTAACAACAAAGGTTGAAAGGATTAATTTTAAAATGTGCACCTTCACCATTATTTATCATATTTAAACACTCTCAGGTACTTTTAAACTATCCTTTTCTTATTTGCCATAAAATTAACAATTTCTTACCCATTCTTTCATATAAATAATTTTCAGATCCAATTTTAAATCTCCATCATTTGCCATATATGTCTATCTTCACAGATGATTTGCAATCTCACAAATGATTACTGAAAACCAAATTAAAATTGAATAATTTAACAATAAAGATTAAAAGGATTAATTTTAAAATATGCATCTCTATTATTTAAACATCCTCAGGTACTCTTAAATTATTGTTTTCTTACTTACCATAAAATTAACAATTTCTTATCCATCCTTTCAAATAATTTTCAGATCCAATTTTAAATCTCCCTCATTCGCCATATATTTATCATCCATCTTCAATTTGCAATCTCACAGATGATTACTGAAAATCAAATCAAAATTGAATAATTTAACAACAAACAATTGGATATATTTTCGGATACGCAAGGATTTGAACGACGGTTAAAAGGATTAATTTTAAAATACCGTGTGTGCTGGTCTTTTATCCGCGAGAAAGCATGGAAGTCGTCGCTTGGCGTGCTAACACCCTCGCAGGGCGCGGCTCAATCAATTATTGTGGCGAGGGTGCGGTCGTCCCTGCGCGAGTTCCAGCCCCTGGCATGGCAACAACCCTATGGCGAATCTCTCTCTCTCTCGTTCCTTTTCTTCTTTTCCACATTAAGTTCCACCTTTTAAAGATGGAAACTCGAGAATTGAAAAGGAACGACGATTAACCGTACAATTACAAAGCTCTTCTCTTTCTTCTTTTTCTTTTTTATAATATCTGTCTATCCTGATTCTTGTTACAACGAGTAACCAGTTGATCGATTTTGTCTTCCCTTGGCAAAGTTTCAAACTATCGATCATGGTTGTTAACCCTCGAGCCTCAGGTAATTATTATTTTAACGTGTAAGCCTTCTTTTTTTTTTTTTTTTTTATAATAAGGTAGTACTTTAATACCATACTTTTTTCCTATATTTAACGGGAGGTATTTATTTAAGATCCCCTGCACGAATTAAATTTTTAACCAAATTGGCTGCTTTGATCTTCCTCGTGGTTTTATTTAAAAAAAAAAAATTGCAAGGTCAATTATCCTCAATTTCTTCCTTTTATTCTTGAGAAATATTTTACAACTTATTGCAATTTCCTTGTTGGCGACAATTTGAAATTTGTATATTTTGGTGCAAAGAATATCAATGTATGTATTTATGAAGTTGAGATATTAATATTTAAAGAGGTATATATATATTTATATATTTAACTATAATAATAATCACATGATTATTTTATTTAATTATTTTATTTAATTTTTGCAAATTTATTCTTGAAAGAAATCAATTGAGTTTGTATAAATCAGTTATATATATAATTTTTTTTAAGAATAAATTTGTAAAAATGTTATTGTTGTTATTAATTGAATTTAAAATAGATATGCTATTTCCAAGTGTCACGGTTAAATTAAGATGCGAATGGGGTGGTGGAGGATCGAGGATCGAGGATCGGGATTCTTCCTCGATCGATTATTTTTACTCCAGATTGGCGGTGGGCATCGCTTCCTCGTAGCCAGTCGTCGATGCGAGACGTAAGTTTATTTATGCGTCATCGGTGTTAACACGATTTCCACGGGCCTGTGTCGTACGAATAAGAGGAAGGAGAAGGAGAAGAAGAAAAGAAGAAAAAAAAAATCACTTTAAAATACGAGACAAATGATGTCTTTTTACCCTGCGCGAGGAAGGGAGCGCAGCGATTTATTTGCGTTGTTCCGAGAACCCACCACGACGTGGCATACTTTCGTAATCTCTTTTTTTACGACTCTTTAACGATTTTTTAATCATTTCTTTTTTTTTTTTTTTATTTATTTCCTCTAACAATCTTTTTTTCCCCACTTCGCCATTTTTTCAATCATCTTCGTCCCATTTCTCGAGAGAGAAGACGAGTTTAATTGATTTTGAAAAAGATTAAGATTAAATTTCAATACAGATGTCTCTAAGCTAAGAGAATATTAGAAAGAAAGTTTATTTTTTAATCTCGAGAATTTTATTCTCAAATATATGAACGTAGATATATATACTAAAAATAAAATTTTTGCAGATTATTCTCGAGAGTAGGAAGCTAAATAATCGCTCATAATGTTTACTTGCGAAAAATATTCGTGAGAGCAACTCTCGAACTGTCACTCTTCATTAATAGATATTATATTAATTTAGATAAAAATAGATATTAAATAGATATTATATTAATAGATATTATATTAATATAATAGATATTATATTAATAGTAAAAGTTATTCTCGAATAATCAGAACGTAATATCCACTTGCAAAAAATATTCGTGGAAGTGAATACTGTATTAAAAATTATTCTCATGCAATAAAAGTTATTCTTCATCCAGTGGACACTGGAATAAAAATTGACAACTCTATGTATAAAAAATATTCACAAGTGTAATTTTCAATAAAGAATAAAATTATTGTATCCATAAATACTTTTACTACGTTAAAAAAGGTACACTCTCGTGAAAAAAAAAAATATTCGTGAAAGCAAGAAAATTATTCTCACAAACTCGGTGTCCGTTTACAAAAAAAAAAAAAAAAAAAAATTCTCAAGAATGATTCACGAGAATTTGAAACGGTATTCTATTATAACGGCCGAGTTTAAAGTTTCACACGAATCGGATAAATTGGTCGAGGTAAATGTCGACAATGGATGTCACGAGGAGGGGGGAGGGGGAGGGGGCGCAAAAAGCGAAACGAAGAATCGCTCTTCTTCTTGCCGGCCTGGTCCTCGTCGGATGATACAGTGCAAGGGACACCGGGATCGGGTCCCTGACGACGCCACGTCTAAATATATCCACTCCGTGACACTTGTTTCATGTAAATCAAGCCCGTGGACGAGACGAAAAACCGAGACGATGCTGGAGGAAACGGCCTCGAGATATTCGAATTCGTCACGAGAATCCAGCCGAGATACATACATACATATTTCTTCAAATTCGATTTTGTAATCTTTCCATGTAGCAGAGGACACGACAGTTGAAATTCGCCTATTAAATTTTATCGTTCCATTTTAGAAATTTAATTCGTTCTGACCCTTCATTCTAGATCATTTTATCATTGCTACGATTTCGTAAAGAGATAATTTGTGCGGAGAAAAAAATCAAATTTTAAACCAACGTCGAAATATTTCTTACTTCAATTTAACTTTTTCTTTTTTTTTTCTCGGTAAAACTTATATATATCTATTTCAAATTTTATATACATCAACTCTCCCTTATCATCTCTCTTTTTTTTTTTATTGGAAAAATTGATATTCGTTAAATATTCTTCGCTTGATATATCGATACGCGATATATATAAATACATATGGATCGTATCGTATCCATCAACTCGAAGAGATACTAATATTCTTTGAATATGATGGAATGAAAAAAAAAATAAATAAATAAAGCAAGTATCGAGAGATATTTCCAAATATCGAACGTCAAACAAGATAAAAAAGGAAAAAGGAATGCACGCCACGATTTTCCCACGTCCAAACTTCCGCTCCATCTATATCGTTATCTACAACTACTCGAACAAACTCGGGACGAAAACTCGGGCAGACCTGACGTAAACGATAAAGATTGTCTGTTGATTCTTCGAAAGAATATCGATCATCCATCCTCGGCCCCAAACTCGTCGATTATCTCCTCGAATGAATATTTGCAAAACGTCTTCGTAAAGATAGAAAACCGTGAAGATTCGAAGATTCTTTCTCTCGAGGATAGAGAGGTTAGAAAATTCATTTGTTTCTCTGCCTGTTTAAACTGACACGGAAATGGTAAATATTGCCCGTGCGAAACGTGGTTTGCGTTTCGCTTGGAAGATTCCTCCTTGGGTAAGAATTTTTTTTTTGTTCTCTTTGAGTTTTTTCAAGTTTCGACAAGCTGTTTCACAATTATATTTGACTTCGACTTTCAGTTTTGTCATGAATAGAGAGTAGCTTTAACGAAAGGAGAAGAAAGAATTCTTCTGTAAAATTGTTACCATCTGATTTATCTAATTTATCTGTTGCTGTTAATAGAAAAATCTGAGAAAACAAGAAGAGAAACGATTCTTCGTTTATTCGTTTCTAACTTTCTGGAATCCTTAAGAAGATGGAAGATTGTTGTACGAATGTAGAATAAATAAATGATAATCGATGATTGGACAAAAGTTGTTTACGAGAGTTGAAAAAAAAAAAAACAAGTTGAACAGAGGAATAAAATTTATAACACGAAGAAAATCGTTATTTACAGTCTCCTTAAGTGGATCGTTAGTTCGTGATCCGATTTAGCAAGAACAACCGGTCCTCCCCGCTGGATCGGCCCGATCATCTGAACAAATACGAGACACATGCTCAAATAGAATATTCGTTGCTTTGTTGTCGTCAATAAGCTGCTTAACACCGTTGGATTATCACAGTCACACTAGCATTAATTACTCGTCCCATTGTATCGAAAACGAATTTTTTAAAACGAGTAACGTGAAAACATCCTTCATAAAATTATGCTGAAAAATTTTCATAGTATATAGGTACAAATTTTGGAAATTTTATATATAAAAAGAAATATGCATATAAAACTTTCGAAAGTAATTCCGTGGAAAGTATTTTTTTTACAAATGGATACCCTTCAGCGTAATTTTCACTTTTAACACCGCTTGCGAAAAAAATATATTCTCCAACTCACGATAATTCTACTTTCGATTGAGCATGCATCTTAAGGGTTCGGGAATAAATTCGAGAGTAAAACTCTCCAACGTAATTTTTCACTTTTGCGGCGAGAAATTTTACTTTTCGAGAAAGGGAAAGAATTAATTTTTTTTATTACATATAATTTTTTCAGAATGGAAATTATTCTCCATAGTGGTTTTTTGAATTTCAAATCGTATCCTCGAATAAATCTATTTCGAGGATCGAAAGAAACCTCTTCTCGATGCATCATTGTCACGGCTGTTTCCTCGCGTATCTCTTTCTTTTACTTTCTTTCTCCGTTCCCCACGATGACTAAGAGTTTTCGTATCAGGTGATCAGGTCGAAGGATTAACACGGCATCCGCTTAAAAACTTGGCCTGCTGATCATAGATGCGGTATTCATGAAAACGAAAGCATTCTGTAACCCTTCTCGAAGGTTACATAATGTATCAGAAGACAACGGAACCTGGGCGAATCGCATTATACAGATCTGGATCGTGATCGTCTGGAAAAAAAAAAAAAAAAAGGAAAAAAAATCGTCTCGAAAGTAGGATTCTTTTATCTCTTTTCAAGGGAAAAAGGTAATTTCTATAGTGACTGAATTTTTTGGAGATAAGGAGAGAAATAAAGTGGCCCACGATTCGAATCGAAAATAGGAATGTGGGATGGTGGTAGAAAAGGGTGGAGCATGTGGGTATGCTGGAAAGTGGATATGCGACACTGAACGGGCATTGGAATGATTTATGAAGTACGAAATGGGACGAAAAAGAAACGGAGGATAGCGATGGAGTCGAGGCGTTTCGTATTATTTCTCTTTAAAATTCGTTCGAGGAATCGAAATATTTTTGTGCAGGGTTTAAAAAACGAGTGAAATATGCGCAGCAAAGGATTTCGAGAGGACTAGGAATCATCGCTTGTGAGAAAATCGACGTCGAATATTTGATTTGTGAACCATGATAGAGATTAAGAAAGGCAAATAGTTCGAGAAATCGAAATATTTTTGTATGGAGATATTTTTGTATTCCTCATCGAAAAAAATATAAAATATGTAGAGTAAAGTTATCACCTAGAAATCTCCGTTTGTGAGAAAATCAACGTTGAATGTTTGTGGATTCGTCTCATTTTCCATCCCATATTCCGTCGTATTTTCAATTTCGATTTTCAAGAAAATTAACTCGTATCGAAAAATCTTTCTCTATCCAGTTTTCGACGAGGAATCCTGCGTTAAATAAAAACAAGATCAGAATCGAGTAATTTTCAAAAAAAAAAAAAAGTAATTTCTCCAAGCATTTTAAGCAAGTAGTGCATTCGAAACGATTCGAGACCTCGAATATAATCGATTGTTCACCGACTACCGAAACAGTTTCTTCTTTGCAAGCGGCTGGTGCATCTCCCGCGCTTTTTTGCCTACCATAATGCGGTGCACGGAGTGTTTCGAACCCTCGTCTCTCATCGAATGTTCCTTCTTGTTCCCTCCGTCTCGCAACGACACGCACAACTTTTACGACCGACCATTTATAACTGGCTGTCCACGTGAGGAGGCCCAGGGGCGACGTGCACGGCCCTGCTCCTCTGGAATAATTAATCCCCTAGAATTTTCACTAAAATTCTATAAACGAGACGTTGGCTACTATTGTTAACCAATTCGACGATTCGACGTCTACTTATTAATTATCAGAAAAGGAATTAAGATTGTTTATAATAGACTTAATGCCAAACGATAATTTGTTATGATAATTTCGCTTTGTGCAATTAACCATTAACTCGATTCCACACTTTCTTATCTTAATCTCCAGCTATCTGATTAATATATGAACATTCTCCAACTTGTTATTGTCAATTTCACAATGAAGATCAGATTGCAATCGAAACTTGATTAGAATGAATCTCTACAAATACACGAAGTGTTATTGTAATTCGTGAGACATCTTTGGAGTCGATTTTTGAGGCCAAAGCAAACAAAAGTTGATATACAAAAATTAAAGGTTAGTTATTAGGTTATAAACAATTGAAATTTATTGAACTCTATGATTATTTTAATCTTTCGAATCGAAAATTATTTCTCCTAATGTATTATACGAACAGAGATGGATAAAATTTTAATAAAATTGAAGTTAAGAATAAAATACTTTAATAATAAATAAAGTACTTAATAAGTTATTTATTTCACTTATTATTTTTACTTTAATAAGTTTAATAATTTATTATTCAGCATCAAATAATTGCAAATAATTATATTGTCAAACAGGCTAAGATTATATGAAGAACGAATCAAATAGCTGTAATAGCTACGAATAAATGTTATTGAGCCATTTTGAATAAAATTATTTAATCAATGATTTAAAGTTTATTCGAAATTGTTACTTTTTCAACAGGTTAGTATCCAATAACTACTGTATGTATAACGATATAACCTTAAAACGATATAACCTAATCTAACTTTTACATCTCCATAATTATAGCAAGAAGAAAAAGATATTTGTTATTATTGCACAATTTATAAAATTTTCATACATTAATCATCAAGTTACTTACAATGATAAATAAATTGAAAAAGAAAAATTATGAATAATTGGAACATTTCGATCTCTGGCTACCGTAATCATTACCGTTACGCTTGGCAGTTAATATAACGTGTCCGTAGGCAATTAAAAGCAACGACGGGCAATTAGCAACGTCCTTATCGTTCATCGGCTCGCTGCCAGCCGATCGCGAGATTCCTGAGAGATAAGGATCTTCGGATAACACCGTTAACTTATCGCCATTGATCTCCTCGAACTCGCTCTGAAATCGATCGAGGTCAACGATTACGCTTCGCGAATCACCACCTCTTCCCTTTTTTATTGGCAAAAATTATTCTGGAACATCTGCACGATAACGAGATTCCACTTGTTAACAACTAAGCAAATACGTTTTTATCTTCTATTTGAAATGGCTCTGTGTATATGTGTCGAGAATAGATGTCAGACTGATGAGGAAGATTTTCTTTTTTAATTAATTGTTGAAGAAGTTATATTCGTAACTACTTTAATTTTCGTTTCTGCGTTATTTTGTGTCTTCTCTTTATTCTATTTGATCAAAATCAAACAAGAATCAAAGAATCTTAACCTAACTTTTTGATTTGATATTATATTCATATCAAGTTTAATTTTCGTATGTGCGCCAAATATTTCTAATTTTCAATCTTTTATAATAAAAAAGTTAATTGAAAAAAATATATATATTATCACATAATTATAAGTAGTTATTCAATCTATAAAATTTTTATTTCAGTTCTTCAAATTTTTCATAATTTGGAAGATTTTTCGTAAGTAAAAAGTTTTTGTCCGTAAATTTTTATTTTTGAAAAGAAAAGAATAAGAACATTTGGAAGGCAATCTCAACGGTCTAGAAGACTCTCGATCGTTCGTTGTTGGAGTGAGGAGGGACTGTTATCATGAATCTTGGGTAGCCACAGCCCCGGTAGTGATGATGGTATCGGCATGGCTCGTCCAGAGACATTGATTTTCCATAAATACAGATGCGATGCTAATTAGATGCCAGTTGCACTTGATGTGCTCGTTCCTTGATTCGAGAATCGATTTTAGAATAAATATCAGCTTTGAAAATCAAAACTGATTATTTCTTATCTTATAATAGCAAAAAAAATTTATTTCCGATCTTGCTGATTTACAATGCAAAAAGATAATTCCTATGAAAAAAAGTGAATTTGTATGTAAATGTTTTTCAAGACTAATTTAGTATATTTTTTTCTGTAAAAGAAACTAATTTCATGGATCATTTAAATTATTGAAAATCTTTTATCTCAAATTTTATATTTATTTTCCCTTTTTAGTGAAAAATCTCGAATTTTCCAAGATTTTGTAAGGAAACATAAATAATTAATTTTTTTTCCGTGATCTACACCAATATTTACGAGCGGTTCGACGGTTTTAGGTCGATAGAACGAATCAGGGTTTCTCTGAACAACTCAAACATATTTGTCACGCTCCTGGATCGAGTTTCTATTGGTTTTCTTTCAAAGTCCATTTCAAAAACGCGCTTCGTTTTACGGTTCCACCCTTATCTGCATGATCTCTCGTTTCGTCGAACTGTTTTTATCGTTCTTCGTGAGTTATTCAGATTCTCCTTAGAATTTATGAGAAAAGATTTAATTTCTTTGTATGTGTATCTTAAAACAAAATTTATCTTTCTTAAAAAAAATAAATTAAATTTAAATTAGATGAAAGAAATTATAAATATTAAATTTTATCGATTAAATTTTAGATATATCCATAGATGTCTCATAGAAACGTCGCTTGAATTCAAATCACAAATTAGAACATTCATAGAGGTATCCTAGTAACTTTATTATAAATTACAATACAATGTACTATATTTTTCAAATTTTTCAAAATTATGAACGACTTTAATAAAACTTTAAATACAAATTATAAATAGAATACCAAACATACTATATCTATTAAATTTTTAAAAAATTCATGGCCGACTCTAGTAACTTTCGTTTAATTTTTACTCGTATATTTTCGAAACTTTTAAAAAGAATTAAATAATCGAATATATTATCATCATAGATTACCTCTGACCCAATGATCATGCTTTAAAACGAGCTCGAATCGAATAATTTATTTGTATTTCGTGCGGGACAGGAAGCGACGTTAGATTCCGGAGGTGGCATAGGGATTCCAGGGATAGCGTGTCTCGTAGATCGCTAGGTTTATGGAACGGTGCCATGGCACGGCAGATGATTACCGCCACTTACGACATTCGCTCGCCGATCGTTCGAGTGCTTTTACATCGAGGTGGCGACTTATCGATCCGGTCCTTATGGCTCGTACACACAACGTGTAACCTCGAAAGGTCGAGCTCATTTGCATAGCCCGCATTCGCCCTCTTGAGACTATTTCTTTATGTGTATCGTGTTCGTTTCGGTCGTTGAACAATTTCATTCGAAAGATCGTACGTAATCTGCAAATCGTTTATTTTCTATTGATATCTGCAGTTAATTTGAAATTTTTTTCAAAATAAAATTCTTTTTTTAGGTTATGTATAGTGTTTGTTTCATTGGACAATTTCATTTGAGGTATCGTACGAAATGTGATAAATCGTTTATTTTCTATCGATATTTATATTATAATTAAGAATTTTTTGAAATAGAATTTTTTTTTTAGATTATATTATGTGTAGTAATTTAGAAAAACGTTTAGAAAATTTAGAATCTATTCTATATATCTTTTACAAGCTATCTTTTAAGCTTTTTAATTAATCTTCCATAATTAATTTGAACTTCTTGAAAAATCTGAGAAAATTCTAAAATACTTATTGAAACTACTTTCCAATTGTGTAATTAAATATTTAAAAGAACTTGTCAATGAAAATAAGGAATTCAAAAGAATTAAGATCCAAGTTGCGAATGGAGAATAAAATGATAGATATGGATAAAACTTGAAGGAATAAATCACATTCTAATCTGTAATCCTGAGCTCTGTTATACTTGATTAGGTTAACGACTATGAGATCCCGGGTGTCAAGTTCGATTTGCCGGTTCACGAGTCTGTTATCTAATAGTTAAGCCGATAGTGACGATGTTAGCCAGTCAACGAGGCCTCTTATCTAATGTTTGACTAACATCAGCCAACGATCAGAGTTCGGTTCTATTCGGTTCACGATCTCGTTACGTAATCTCTTGTCAACATCTTACTTAACTTACTACCGACTTCTTACGACTAGCCTCTGTGCAGCCACAGTTTCAGCCAAAGTTACGAATTTATCGAAAATTTAAAGTTTTGACACAGGACGTTGATATCAGTCAGACAATATCGCGTATCCGCGTCTATTTATGGAAGAAACTAACAAAGAACCAGCGGATGCCATGCGCCATTGCTGACTCGTAATATCCTGGGTTCATTTTTTCCCTTGTTATCTCTTTGATTTTACAATTTCTTAAAATTCTTAAAAATTTCTTCGATTATTATCTCAATTTTTCGTATGGAGAAAAAAATTTTAGAATTTTCGAAAGTATCTTTTAATTGGATGATTCAAGTTAGGTTAGACTAGGTTAGATTAGGTTCTGGAATTTTTAAAATATTTTTTATTTTAATTTGAATTAGGCAATTCAAATTAAAATTAAGATAGAAATTTTATTATATTTTTATTCTGTGATTACTTTTTTTTTTTTTTACTTAGAGAAATAAGATTTGGAAAATGTATCGTTATTTATTCACTTTCTACTATTATAGCGATAGAAAATCATAAAATCAACGATGATTCAGGAAAGATTCATCCATAATCAAATATATATATAATCATACAATCATTAGCAAGAACAAATGGTTTTCCTATCTTTCTCGATTGTTCTCCAGTCATATTTCCTATTCACGAATTCATATTTTCCAATGAAAATAATACACAAGATAATAAAACCTCTGAGGTCGATTTATATTATCGATTTCGTTGATCTCCTCTATTCAGGTCACTGTATTGTGCGAACAATCGTCTGTGAATAATGCAAAAGAAAGCGAACGTATTATCGTTACTTTTTTTTCTTTATTCTGCGCCGACGATAACGATGTGAAAATTGTTTACGAACGTTCTATCTGCGAGAGGTATCTCTCTTATTATCGTATATTTCGAAAAAATATTAAATATTCGAACTGGAATTTGCTTATTTGATAAACAAGTTCGTATTTTATGAGTTATTAAAATTTTTTTTTTTTAACGAACTTAAATATGAATATATTGGAATCATCTTTTCAGTTCTTTTTTAGTGATATTTTTTTATATATTTTCTAGTGAAATTTTTACTAGCAAAAAATGTTCCTCTATATTTTACACTCTCATTATTCATTTTTCTTTTTAGTCTAATCTCTTAAATTTCAATCGAAGAAAAATTTGTACGTCTAATCTAATGATTGACAAGGAAGTTCTCGTAAATTAATCAAAATGGCGGTGAAAAATTACGATAATCCTCACGGTCATCGTGCTATCTTTCGGTTATTTATAGTCGCGAGCATACAACAATGACAGGTATATTCGATAACGAATGCTAGTTAGAAACTGAACATTATTCTCGTTTAAAAACGGAATAGAAGCTAAACAACCGAGGAAAATTCTTTCCTAATTGGCTTCCGGAATTTTATGTTTCATTGAACTTCTCATCGACTCGCTCTGTTTAGTTGTAAATTAACTCTGCATTTTTTATCATTTTTAATATTTACATATTGGTTCTTTTCTTCAAAAACCTATCAACGATAATTATCATAAAAGATAATTAAGTGAAATGAAATTATTATAAACTATCGATCTGTGTCCATTGATTTTGAATTAATTAAATGAAGATTCGATGAAAAAGAAGGAAAAAGAAATGATTCTAAATTTTTAATGTAATGCACATACAGTAGATAGTGACTCAAAGTGAAAAAATACATAGAAGTTTATTTATTTAACCAAGACAGCTAGGAAGTTGGAGTTTTGCCACGAGATTGCCACTCTCAAAGTTGTTTCTACGACCACGCAGAGGTGGAAAGCTTTGGTCGACGACGATAGCCTCTTTGCACGCATACCCGCTCGCGTATTTGCACTTTGTCCGACTGTAAATTACGTTTCCACGGCGTGGCGAGATACAGCGAAAACGCCATTGGACCCTCTTCTTGGACTATTATCGTGGTGCCATCTCTCTTCATTTTCCTGTTTTAAATTCTTCTTGCAAAATTACTCGAATCCGACATTTTCTTTTCATCAACGAGGATATCTAAACTTATATATAAGTACATATACTTCTGCTTAAAAGTCTTGGAATCTTCTTTTATGGTGTAATCATGAATTTTAATTTTTATGTTAAATACATTAATATTTATTGATGGTCACTAAATTTCTTAACTCTTTACTCTGTAAACATTTTCACGATTACCTCGAACCATAAACGATGGTCATTTGTATTCAACGTGATTTTCAATAGGTAATAGTCTAGCATTTTCCAAGCTTCTGAAGAAGCTGAATAAACGTTAGAATAAAAAATTATTATATAGCAATTCGTCTCGATTATCCTTATTATATTTTCATCATATTACTTTTTTTAAAAACGCTCATTTAACGAATAAGGATTATAATTTTCGAATAAATTTTATAGATATTTCAAGATTTTCGAACGAAGAAGAAGAAAATTTTTTCCACGAAGAGAAAAATCGAGCGATCGAGATCCGAAAAGGTAAGAAAATAGATTCGATTAAATAATCGAGATGATCTCGTGCATTTAATAATATATATTTTTTCGAACGAAAAGTGCTCGATGAAGAAAGAAAAAATTTACACATAGGCCCAATGAAGATTCCATCGAAAAAGGAAGATCAATCGATCGACTCAATTGAGAAATTATCATATCTTAATAAATATAATAGATCTCCTGAAACATTCTCGATAAAGAATGTCTATATACTCGGAAAAAAAAAAAAAAAAAAAAAAAATAGAAGGTGCACGGAAGAATCCGTGGAACAGGGACCAGGCTCAGAAAAGGAGGAAAGGAAGATGGAGGGTCAGGCGAAAAAGGAAGAGGCAGTCGATCGAGGATTAAGTAGTCGAGGTGATCTCGCGCACTTAGGGCTACAAGGGATAAAGCTCCGGCACTGTCAGTGGGCAGGGTGGGACGAAGGGTGGACCAACCGGTCCTCGAGGTTGCCTCGGCTTATTCAGTCAACGAACTCTGCGGGCCTACGACGTGACACTGACCCCTCCAGGGTAAACGTCCCTGGCCGGTCGCTTTATCAATGTAAACGCGCCGATCGCCGGTGGAAATAAATGGGAAAAAAGAGAAGGGGGAAGAAAAAAAAAAAGGAAAAGAAAAAAGAGAGGAAAGAAGGGAGAAATAAGAAGAAATAAGAGGAAGAAGTGGAAAAGGAAAGGAAAAAAAAGAGAGAGAAAGAAAAAGAAAAGGAAAGGCACGGTTGCGTCGTCGGAAGGCAAAGAGAAGTGGATGGTTGTAACATTAGCGAGACGCTGAAGACGATGATCCCTTCGGGGCGTGTTTCTTCCAACGGTATACGTATAATGTATAGGGTGGCTTGAATGAACGCATCTACTTAAGGATGGTAATCTCCACACTCATGTGGCTAATATATCTTAATTTTCTCGAGTTATCGATGAGGAAAATATCGTTGTCGATTATATTTTTTTCTTCTTTAAGGACAATTTTTGTAATCAATATCCTTTGATCTTGTATCTTATCTCTTGAAATTATTCGATTAATAAAAAAAAGGATGCACTTATGGATTAGATTTTCATCTTTAAGGAAAACTTTTTCAATCGATGTTCTTTGATCTTGTTCCATTGGATATTTATTGCATCGACGAAAATTGAGGTATTCGATGCGAGTGAACGATATGAACGATCTATAATAAAGAGAAGAGAATTTTAAATTATTCGAGGAATACGTGGTATTTTACAATGAACGAAGTAACGAACGGAATTCGAACTGGTAAGTGCAACTTGTACATATCTGATCTTGCATGTATGTATATATATATATATATGTATATGTTCTTACAATTTATTTCTTCTTATTTATTTTAATAGAGTGGTATTTTCAATGGATTTGTATTTATGAATCACCTTGTGTGCACGGTGGTGAGTCCACGTTTATGGGAGAGAGCTGATAACGTTGCGAATTTCCTCACGTTCTTTCGCGTGGTAATTTGCGATTTAGCCGGAATGAGAAGAAGGGTTGGTGGATTGTCGTGGATTTTTATCAGTGTAAGAATTGGTTTTCGTCCATTACGTTGTTTTTATATTTATTTATGCATGAATAGAGGCTCGAGCCTTGGAAATTCAAAAACTTGGTATAATTTGTATCCTCTTTTTCTTTTTCAAAGTTGGAGAATTTTTTGGAAATACACTACACTTGCATAACACTACGAGCGATTAAATTGAGAAAAGGCAGTTTTTAGAAATTATATTGAAGGAAGAAGAAAATAATGGATATAATAAGGTAGGTGTTCCAGTAGTCTATCGGGAACAAGAATGCTTTTTCCTTATCGGTAAAACTTATCCGGGGAACACAGTGGGGTTGGCATTGCTCTCGTATCTGTGCCCTCGTGCGATAAACTGGCTAAAACCCAAGAACAATAATAAATACGATAATAACGACAGCCACGATACTCTCTAAAAACTTCTACGATTTTATTTTTTAACATTTTTTTTTTCAGGGGGGAAAAAAATGGAGGAAAAGGAGGAGAAAGGAAAGGTAGAAAAATATATCGAACTTAGGAAAGAATTTTCTTCTCTTCAGGGACGAGTTTATCGAGAAGAAAAAAATTCTCGTTTTCTTGAAAGTGTTAATATATATATTGTATGTTATATTTTGTATTTTCAAAAATTGATAATGAGATTACCTATTATTAAATTAAGATATTTTTTTTTTTAAATTATTCTTTATCAAAATTTCGAATTCGAAAAAATTGGCAAAAAGTTTCAAGAATTATTTCATTTTAGAGAATTATTTTATTTTATTATCTTCTTGTAAGATATTCCACATTGAGATTTTTTTTCTGCTTTGACCAAAATTTGAAAGATGGCAAAAAATTTTTCAAAAAAATTTCGTATATTCCATCTGTATTAATTATCTCCAAAATATTCAAATTACTCTCCTATAACATCGAAATTCAATTTCGAATTCGAAAAATGTTTCGAGAATTCGAAATTTTAAAAATTACAAAAGATTTCGTATATCTTATTAATTACATTCAAATTATTCAAATTATCTTCCTGTGAGGCACGCTACATGATACGCTAACTGATTTAATAAAAATTTCGAATTTATCAAAAAAATCTTTGAGAATTCAAAATTTCAAAAAAATACGCGTATAACCCTTCAAAATATTCAAATTACCTTCCTAGACATGCTGCATACCTCACCAATGGGAAACATCGATCTACACGGCTAGTAGGCAAACGAGGAAGATCAATTTGCATCGAAGGAGATAATCGAGACCGAAGAAGAAATCGAGCGTAGGAAGAGAAGGCGGAGAATCACTCGTAGCAAGGTTGTGTCGCTGATTCATTAATTTACCGGTGCCTAGAGGAAGGAGCGGGGAGCAGCGCAAAAACCGTTGCAACAAGACGGAAAGGCGGGTGCAGGAAGCTGCTCCGTAATTGACGATTCTTCATAACGGAACCCCTTCCCTTTTATTCGCGCGAAGAACGGCAGGAATTGCTGCTCGATGATGAGTCTATCTTCTTTTCTTTTCCTTCCTCTTCTTCCCCTTCTTTTTCTCCTTCTTCTTTTTATAACTCTGAACGTGATCGAACGTGTCGAGTCCTCGACTTTTTCCGCATGAAATTTTTTCGATCGTAATTTTCAATGAACCGTCGACGATCGAACGAAATCGTCTGGACTCAAGATTTCGTTTTATTTTTATAAAAATGGAATTTGTATGCGTATATCGAAGATAATTTATGCGATTCGTGGATTTCGAAATATCGAATTTTGAGTTTCGAATTATCTTTATTTTTTTTTTTTCAATATTCTCGAAAAACTAAACATTTTTCAATTTTTAGTAGTTAATTTTTAAACGGTAACTTAACCTGTATTAAACTTATCAAATTTTTAACATTTCAAAGTTTCGAGTGATTATCCACCGATAATTACAATTTGTAAGTTAGGTTAGTTTAAAGTAGTGGTGCAGTACGATTGGCCAGTACGATTTTGATAAAACGGTGAAAAGAGGATGAATAGTGTGTAATTCAAGATTGTTAATGGGAATCTTTGGAGGATGACCTCGGGCTATTTGGTTCAATGGCGGTTGATTCAATCCTCGAGCAGCGAGGCTGAACGACTCCTATTTAGCGGGACTTAATCGAGCCACTACCAAATTAAAAGAAACCTCTACATCTCGAGATCTCTGCAGGACCAATTGAACCTTCGTGTTCCTTTTGTAATGTATTAGATGATTGGAAATCGACGATGGTCGTTGTTATCTTGAAAGAGACGAAAACGGATATTACATATCGATTTTGTAACAATTTCCATTAACATGGAGAACACACTATTAATTTAATTTAAAATTAAAAATTTAATCGAATTTGAATTTTTAAAATCCATACATTCTTCAGAATTTTCTATCGTGAAAATTCAAGTAAATTCTGCCTGGTTTTTAAAACTAGGAAAATTATCGCAATCGTAATTATTGTTGTTATAGTAAACATTGTAATTATCGAAGCTTTAAAAAAAAATTATTAATAAGATAGTCTAGAAATCTGTTTCGCAAAAAACTAGAAATAGAAAACCTGTAATTCAACCCCGTTGAATAAATTAGTTTGCAAAGTATGTTGGAGAAGGTATGTAAATCGCAATAAATATCTTCTCAAGGAAAACTTGCACATTGACACGGAAGAAATTCGAAAATGGCGAAACCTGTAGGTAACAAAGAAACCTGCATGTTCAACCGATATATATCTCGAGAAAAATTACTAAGCAAACTCGAAATAATATTTTTCCCAAGAATAGGAACGAAAAAAACTGCACGTTCCATCGAGATGTCCGCCGCGCCCTGTATAAATAAATTGCTGGAACTCGACGTCTCTTCTTCTCTCTTATTCTTATTTCATCGGCCTCGCTCTCGAGAAAGAGATCGAATTGAATGGCCATTGCTGGCAGTCGCACCTTGCGGCAACGAGGAGGGACGTGTACGTACGGTCGATTAAGTCGATTGGATAAAGACCGAGAGAGAGCAAAACTGGTGATCTCGTTCCACGCGGTGGCCCCGATGTATCTATAACCGTGTTCCACGGTCGCGAGTATTGCTACAAATGAGAGTTTGAGGCGTCACTGACTCGCTGTGCAACTCTCTTGTCTCGCTCTCTCGGCTTTGCATTCTTTTCTAAGCCTGTTCTCTCTGTTTGTTGTCGCTTATTGAATCTGATTCGAGAATCGTCTCAATTATATTCATTTTTCTTTCCTTTTTACATCGATAACGTTAATCTTTAACGATCGAAAAAAACTTTTTTTTAGGTTAGGTTGATCGACTATTTTGATATCGGTACAAAGTTTTTGATAAATTCTTATATTTTGGTTATAGTTATCATGACTAGGTTTGTATTGTATTTGATATTTTTGATATTAATGTAATTATAGAGATTCGAACTACAATTTTTTGATGAATTCACTTGGTATTTCGTTTAATTGGCCACGATGATATAAAAAAAAATAATAAAGTTTATTTTTTTTAGAGTTAAAAAATTTCGTCAAAGTTGAATGTAATTATTTATTCAAAAAAGTGAATACGTAGCGCGAGAAGGAGATCTCGTAGCGGACAAACGACGTGGAAAGTCCAACGAGACAGCAGTTGGCACACAGTCCGACTCTCGATTCATGCAACGTCACGTGTCGCATCCGAAGATACACGCTTTCTTTGTGTGGCATTAACGTATTCTGACTTGGACACTGCATCGGAAACACCATTCTAAATCGGTTTCAAAAGTTTGAACCGTGTATCCCCATGAGAAAGTCTACTATCTTACATGATTGCATAATCAACGCAAAAAAAAAAAAATTTATATCAAAAAACAAGCGGAATAAGAATAATTAACAAGTTAGAAATACAGCCAGGAAATCGTAAAAAGATAGAGAAAGCGGGGCGCCATTAAATTACAGGTAAACGAATCATATTTCATTCTCCAATTTCTTCTGAAATTCGCTGTATCTATTAAAAAAAAAAAAAAAAAAAAAGACAGAAAAAACGATCGATCGAGTGTCAACCAGAGAATTAACGAATCGTATTTTACGTTTCAATCCACGCTTCAAATCCATTTTTTTATCTACGTTTTATCTACGAAAAGATAAAATGGAATGGAAAGCGAGAGTCCAAAGCAGAAATGGAAAGAAACGAAGGAAAGAAATAAAAATGGAAGGCCAGCCGATTATTGGTGGATGAAAATGGCGGAAGAGGGAAGAAACGCGGAAAATCAAGCTATTAATATACACGGGGACCGGCCAGGCAACATTCTAAGCAAGCAGAGAAACACACGTTGTTTCGCGCGGTTGCTCGCCAAGCAGAACGAAGAATTTTAACGCTCCTCCTTTTCCCGCACCTGCTGCTCAGGCATTCAGCCAGGGACACGCAATTACCGGTGTTTTTCTCCCGCGAAACGATTAATAACGCGGCCCGCGACACGCTCTACAATTATGGCGCCGGGTACGTAAGTAAATGCCCTCGAGGATCGGGTCTTGTTTCGAATAATCGAGCTCGGTCGTGGATCGACGCCTTTCTGATCGATAACCAAATTGTCCCTATAATCGTGTTGAATAATTCATCTAAATTTTCTCTCTTATGAATAGATTTTTAATCGAATAACCAACAAAGATATTTTTCGTTATCTAAATGATTAAATAAAGATACGTTTCCAATGATTAATTTTGATGTTTCTTTCGTTCATTAGTATTATTTCATGATAATGATAATTGGATATTTTTCAACAGAGATAAATATCTTTTGACTCGATCAGTTTATGTATTTGTTTTATCTAAATGGTTAAACTAATAAGGATTTCCAATGGTTAATTTTGATGTTTTCCCGTTCTTTGTCATTGATATTACTTCATACAATGATAATGGCATAGATAAATATTTTTTGATTCGACCAGTTTGTATTTCTTTTTTAACGCTACTACTTTTCTTATCTGAATGGTTAGATCGCTGTTAGTTGGATCGCCACGTTTCACGCAATTGATCCAACCAATTACTCCACTAACAACAATCAGAATCACGTTCACCAAATAACCAATTCCACTCGAACGATCGCTACACCGAACCGACCTTACTACCGCTAAATAAAATACACAGACGATACCACAGACTCTCAATGAATCACCTCCCATTGTTCCTCAATCTCGACCATCGTCAAACCGCAATAATCTCCATGAGACATTCAACTTCTACTTAAAACAATCGCCTCTCGTCGTTTCTGTCCTTTGCCAGTCAATTAGATTAATTCAATTAGTTCAGTTGGGAGGAACGAATGAATAGAATAACGTTTACGCATTATTCCAGACATAGAATACCGGAATGTTTCTAAGGATAGATTCTAGATAGATAATCTAGATTTCTAAAGTAGATTTATATTTAGACCAAAAAAATATTCAACATTTCGAATTTTCAATATATGATTTTTCACTGTATAATTAAAATAAAATAACAAATACATCAAAAATTGACATTTGATTTTTGTAACCAATTATAATTTTTCATAAATTCTTTTAATAAAAAAAAATCCTTCTAAACCATAGTATCCAATGAATAAGTATCCATCGATAAAAGATTAATCGCCGTGGCATAGAACGAGGAGTTAATAATAGACGCCGGTTTTCTCGGTGTTCATCAGTCGGCATAACACGCATGTCGTTACATGTTTACGATCACGAAGCAAAGTGCGAACCTATCGCAACCTTCGACCCGCTGTTTCAGATTTCTTGCTAGCCGCGTGCCGCAGGAGCCGTTTCAAAGCGTTGCGCAATATCCTCTTCACTTCGTTTGCTCTTCTCGCCTCGTAATATTTTCCTCGTGGATCAAAAATCCATCTTCGTTTCTCCAGTCTAATTGCTTTAATCTTCTTTTACATTATATTCCTATAATCTTTTCACTTTTTTTCATTCGCGTGAATGATAATTTTCGTAATTTGAATATGATGATTTTCAATTTTTTTTTCATAGATATAATTTTATTGTGGTAAATTAAAAAAAAAAAAAATGATTAAAGTTGCATTTTTATATTTTTAATATAGACAACATAGAAATTCAATTCACCATAAACCGTATATTGTTAAGTTTGACGATCTACAACTTGGCTCACTGTAATATTGTACGCTAGTAGGCACGTCCTACCGGTTGTCTAACTTTAAACTTTTCCAAGTCGAAAATAAACCGACGCGGCTTTTGCCTGGCGTAGAATCGCGTTCGCGAGCAACACGACTCTTCCTCGTCTCTTGGTGGGCGTAAATTTGTTGAAGGAATTCGCATAAAATTACGCTATCTTCTTTCCCCGTCGAACCGAGAGCTTCCTCTTCACTGTTCAGCTATGGATCCTTGACAGATCGGTTCGACTAATGAGCCATGTGTCATATTTCTGCACATTGATAAATGTTACGTTAAATAAAGAATTAGTCATTGAAAATATGACGAGAATCGAGCTGTAAGCGTGTAGATTTTATAGGATTCTCGTAGAACCTAAATTCCCCTAGGATCTAGGGACATTATATTAAAATTTCACACTCTTCCCTTCATATTTCAATTCTACTCGACCATTGCTAAGGTTCTAAAATCGGAATAGTCTTTGGGAACGCCCATTCGTCGAGGAAATAAATTCACAGGTCTCCAGAAGATCGAGGAGAATGATGAAGTTGGCATTGTCCAACGTAGCTATTTTTGCCCATTCCCCATGCAGAATTACCGTGAGAAGGACTATTCTCCATAACTATCGACCGAAAGAAAATATTGACGCCATGCTTGCCTCGTATGCATTATTCAAAGTTGAAATTCGCATTTAAACGTCCTCGGTTCAAAATTCACAGCCACTTTTATAACGTGCTCTTCGTTTCGAAATAACCAATCTATTCATCGTTTTTTTTTTTCAAAAATGTCTCTTTCTTTAAATTTATCAATTTGCAAGTATTCTCTAATCTAATAAATATATTATTTCATGAAGAAAAAAATTTTGAAAGAAAAATATTAATACAAAGAATAAAAAAATAGAAAATTATTTTAAAAAAATGAAGAAAAATTTCGAGAAAGATTATAGAAATAGAGATGAGTATTCCATTTTTTTCTTCCTCTTAATGCGTTGTAAGAAACATCCTTAGTCCATAATTAACTTAGAATTTCGTTCCATTAAATACCGTTTTTCACATGAAAAGAGACCTAGCGCGCCGCATAACGATGACCAACCGAGATAAAAGGTTAATCGAGAGCCTCGTTATCGGTGGATCTCGCTCTCATGTGTATGCACGTTTATGCATATATACTTGAAACGGCCATGTGCAACTACCAATACGTAAAAAGGACATGTATGTGTATATGAAGGCACGAGGTCGAGGGCCAACCTACATATTCATCGAGACACTTGCTTCCGCCCGTCCGGCAAATACGTTTCTTACTTTTAAATTATATTTAATGGCGGCGCGACGACGTGTTTTTTCGTTTTCCTTCGGCATTCGATTAGCTACGAACCGAAACGACGAGGTGACGATAGAGGTGATTTCCTTCGGACCTTCGATTAACCGTGATTTCCTGTCAAACGTGTTCAATGTTTCATCGGGGAATGTAGACGTTCGTTACTCGATAACCTTTGATATCTTCGGTGGGGAGAATTATCGGATTAAACTTGCGTCTATTTCGATCGAGTTCACGTGTTGGATTGTTCATTTCGATCGTTCTAGATTCTTGGTTTGGGTTTAGGTTAGGACGATAGTGGAGTTATGACAATCGATATCGATAAATATCGATAATATCGATAATAAATCGAATTGCGTCTATTTCGATCGAGTTCATGTGTTGGATCGTTCATTCGATCGTTCTAGATTCTTGGTTTAGATTTAGGTTAGGACGACAGTGGTAATGGAATTAAAATTGACAATCGATACTGTTATCGTTAAATATTGACAATATTATTGAGATATCATCAATGAAAAATAGATAATAAAAATAATTGAAATTACAAATTTCATTTATTTAAAGTTGTTATAAAATGTTATTAACGATATTTCATTAAATATTTGATTAAAAAAATAAAACAATAACATAAAATAAAATAGAAATGACTGAAATAGATTACAATATAGTTTTTTAGTAATATATTTATGTATCTTAATAATATAATATTATCGATATATATAAAAACAATATATTAATAAGTTATCGACAACATATTAATAATCGATAGTCACGACTCTAAGTTAAATATAATATAATAGTTCGTTCAATTGCGATAAAAAAATTTGTTTAGATTTAACATAATTTATGCATAAAATAATATTGTATGGATTTAATAATATTTAGATTTAGTTATCTGTAATTAGATTATACGTTCATTGGATCGTTTTAGATTCTTGTTTTAAGTTTAAGTGAAGATGATTGCGATAGTGAAATAATATATATTTATGTATAATATTGTTCACTCATATTCAATAGAAGTTTATTTAAATTCGGCATTTAGAATAATATTATAAAATAGATTTTGAAATGTTTAGATTTATTTATTGAAGTTAGGTTACGTCAGAGCTATTGTTGCATATCGTCGAGTTGAAATTAAGTAAATCAGTAAGTTATGATTGTTGAAATATAAATCTAGGATCATTGCAACTCAGATCGTTTAGGATAACTGCAATTTAGATCGAGTATAATTTACATCCATTGCTACCTGGATTCTTTTAATAGTGGTCATTCTAGACGTGATTGCAGTCTAGATTCAGGATAGTGAAGGGTCATTATAACCTGGGTTTAACAATAAGATGACTCGAGATCGTTACAATGTAGACTTAGAATAATTTACAGTCGTTGTTAGAACCAAGCCAGTCAAAGGTGATCATAATTTAGTCCTAACTATAAAATATGACTTGGACCAGTTACAACGTAGATCCGGAATAATTTAAAAGTCATGGCAATCTAGATCTTGGACAACTTAACGCGACTTATATTTACTATAATTTAGAATTATCAAATTATAGATCCATGATAATTTCGAATCATCACCTAGATCGAGGATATTCTATATACTAACCTTTGAGTTTTTCTTATACTTTGGATTTCAATTAACATGTCTATTCTCTAATGAAACATAACCCAATGAAAATGGTGGTTGAATTGATTCTTCTACCACATTACTTATTAAAATCATATCAATCTGTAACTACGTCAGCGAGCAGATTCCGTGGACGAGCAATCATCGCTCTGGCATAGCAACCGGCCCCGCATTCAAGGATTCGATGTCGCGAGGCGGTCGTATATGTGAATCAGGTTTATAAATATATCCGTCGGAACGAACGAAGACGCCGTTGGATCTTGAAACCGATTCGTAGAGAGGTTATCGATCCACCGCGATGGGGGTGTTACGGTTCGCCGCGAAACACCGCGTAAACACTCTATCTTCCTTCTCCGCAACCGGGTATTAACGGCCTGATAAAACGTGGAAAGCTTTACCAATCGTCACTCATAGTGGGGGCAAAAGACGAAAGAATCAATCGAAACTTGATTCCAGTATTTTCTATTTCGAATATTTCATTTTTTTGTACTTTTGTTTAATAATTAAAATATTAATTCTTAATTTATCTACACGATATTATTTTTATTGTGAAATTTGTATGTGTAAACTTGTATTTTATTGTTAAGTGCATACGAACGACTTTTCTTGTTTTTAATAGGAGAAACAAGAGGAAACATATGATTGTGCGTTGAAAAGTTATGCTCATGCGCACTGAATCTGAGTTTGTATATTTATGGTTGGTATTTACCATATAAGTTTCATGATGTGAAAAAGTAAATATTTTTTTGTGTCATGGAAACGAGGATTATAGTGGTAGAATATAATAGAAATTGTCTATATACTATGGAAATTTATTTAGGTTTGATATAATTTAAATATAAAATAATATTATAGAATAAATTTAATTATCTTTAGATAATTAGGTTAGTTTTAAGATATTGTTCCTTAAGTAATATTTAATATTTTTATTCAATTTCAGATAATAATTTCATTTTGTCAAGTAATTTTCAAGAAATTCTAAAAAATCGTCTTTCAATCAATGAAATCAGATCGAATAAGTAATTGGAAGAAATCATATCATTATCCACAATTCAGGTTATCATTATATCAAACTTAAATATTTGATATATTCATTCTTGAATTTCTTGATTTATTTCCTTTTCATTCTCGATGATTCAATCTTTGAGAATATTTGAAAAAATCATGTTATGCTTATATTTCTCAAATGACTAAAATAGATCGATTCATATAGAAATTCAAGTATGTTGTAATTGTAACTAATTGTGGCACGTACTCGTTAGTAGACTATAGATTTACATAAAACTTTTTACGAGAGAAACGAGTCTGGTAAATGATGTATGGTCTTGTGTTAATCGATACTCGCGAAGCAATAGTGCAACAGGTTTTAGAAGATTGTTGTTGATTTATGTACTAACTTGCGTACGTTCGATTTGCGACGATGTGTCGGGTGACATCGTGCAAGAAATTAATTTGCATTTTCCTTTGCATTTAGATCTCTCTTATTTTAATCAGATACAGATTGTATTACAGGAAATTTGAATTCAGTACAAAAATCTAACACATCCCAAGTTCATTAATATATTTGAAATCATAGTAAATTAAAGATTACAGATAAATTTATTAGAATCTAATAATTCATTCAAAATTCAAGATTATGATAACTTATCGTTAATATAATAGAATTATCACAAAATATTAAATTCATTATAATTTTCAGAAATCTACTCTAATTCAATCAAACGATTTAAAGTTAAAATTTGAAAGAAACAAAGTCTCGATTCTCATGAAATTATTTATTGATTTTTTTCACAATTCTTTATTCTAAAATGATTCGAAATCCTTGAAAATGATTCGCAGTGAAAAATCGAGTTGAGTTCTGAAAGAAGCTGTAGCAGGCCGTAGTCACATTCGTGAGGCTACCTACACGAGCAGGCCCCGAGGGACCGACCGGTCTGGCCATATTAGTCCACAGAGTACACGAGGAGGCTGACGTCACCGAAGGGTCGCGTTCTCCTGCTGCGACATAATGTCCTAGACGTTTCACATCTACGGCTACCCTATCGCCAACTAAATACCGTTTTCCAAAGATCTACGTGATTTTACCGACCGATTGAAAACTGGTCACGTAGCAAGTAGTTTCCTTAAGTGGCAACCAACGAAAAGGTGACTCAATGAAAGACCTTGTTCAATAAGGGTATCGACCTTATTTTAATTGGAAGAATAGGTTAATGTTGAATTCCTTTTGTCTAAATAGAAACTAGAAATAGTCGATTTCTTTTGTTTCACTATTATAGAGATTATATTATAGAAATCTTCATATGATAGATTTGGTTGTGAAATGAAAATTTCTTACTAACCTTAATGCCAATAATAATAAATTAATTGGAATGTTACTTTAAAACTCATTAAATTTTGAACAATTTTTTTATTTTTCCATTTTTGTGAAATTTAGATAAATAATTTCATATATAAAATTAAATAAGTTTGATCAGTGGATTATTTTTTAATTTAGATATCATACTCTGAAGATTAATAGAATGAATGTTGAACGTTCGAAATTTTAATCGAACCAATGGAGGACATACACGAGGAAAATCAGTTGAGAAATCGAACGGTACTTTGAAGGAACGAGTCGCCAGGTAGAATTTCTCGTTGACTTCCGGCTGCAACAAAGTTACAAAGACGTGACTGGCCGATCAAATCGTCATCGTTGTCTAGTCTATTTATGGAAATCGTTCTACGTGTCATTCTCTAATGAGCATTTTGTTAACATTGTTCGTTGTGAAAGTTCTAACTAAGAAATTTGTACGTGATTTAGGCGTAAATCTTATTTGATAAATCAATTTTATGAGCTCTGAATGAATCATCAAAAAATGGATAATAATTTAAAATGCATTTTTAATTGCTTGAAAATGACTATGGCCGTTTCGTTTTTCGTTTTTGTGTAAATTTAGCTATCTTTTTCCTTGGTTTCAATTTTCCTTTTTAGTTTTTGGAAAATTAATTATTTTATACATGAGATTCTTCAACATTAAATATCATCAAATAATTGATTTTCGTCTCGATATTTTAACCCATTGATGATAATTAAATGCGTAAAAATTGGATAAAAGCAACATTATTGAAAATATGAATTAATTAACATATTTTTGCAAAAAATATATTAGAATAAATAAATAATTCGAGGAAGCTTATTGCATAAATCCTTAAAAAAAAAATGTAATTCGTACAAAAAAAAATAGTTTATCATATTACTATAAACATCTTTGATTTTTATAAACTTTATGAAATCAATATAAATTACATTGAAGAAGAAACAAGATGAAAGAAATATAAAAAAATTGCTACTTGCAATTTCTTTTAATAATATAGTTAAAATTAAAATACAGAAACGATATAAAATAACTGTGAAATAGAAAACAATTTATAAATAAAATGTTACAGGATATATTAGCTATGATAAATCTATCATCAAAATAAGAAGTAAACAATTTTAGCATTTTTTCTTTCATTTCTATTAATATATTAATTATATATTACAGGTTGATAATTATAGCATTAATCTTGAACAAAGAGAACAATAGTTTGCCTCTTAGAGGAGCAGCATTCACCATAGAAATACCGATCAACCTTATTTGTGCAGGCTGGCAAGGCTTTACCAACGTTCTACCGGTGCACGTGCAGGTTTACACGTATGAAATGTCAGAACAACGGGTGGATTGATTGTTTAAACAAGCATTTAAGCGTCTCGAAGGTGTCGCAAAGCCTCGACTATTTCCTCGAAGGTTGACCAAGGACGCAAGGATCTGAATAGAAAAGAGAGAAGAAAGCCTATACATATACAGATGTTAGTCGCAAAAGTAAGTGTACTATATAATACAATTTACTATATATTTACTTACTGTACATTTACTTTATATTTTTTACTATATAATAAAATTTTCAATCTATTAGAATGGAAGAATGGAAAGTGATTCGAAATTAATTCGTGATAAATATTTATTATTTTAATTTTGCAATAATAGTTCTAATGTTTGAAAATAAAATAATTATTTACAAAAAGATATCATCTTTTAATATGCTATCAACATCATTATTCTGAATTGTATTGTGAAGATTTTGGTTATTGGTTAATAAGTTATTAACAAAAATTTTTCTTTAAAATAATGTTAAGTTTTAATCAGTTTAAGTTTTATTAACAATGAATTATTTATTAAATGAACTTTTATTTGATTTTGATTTGAGATTGGAATTAATCTAATAGACATAATTAAACAAAAATTTATTTAATTAATTTTTAATTTCATGATTTATATTGCATTTGGATTAAATTAGACAACGATTTAACTTAATCTAATCTAAATTATTTTTGTTAATAACTTTTTAATAAACAACGACCGCCAAATAAAACTTTACAGTACTATTCACTGATGATTATTTTCATTATTAAAAAATCAAATCAAAATCCTGAAAATGATACCTTTATAAATATATCAAAAATATTTTTTATCAACGTACTTACACAATTTTTGTGAACAATTTTTTTCGAGAAGAATCTTTTAACTTAAGAAAATCAGATAAATGTTTGAAAATTGAAAAAGCAGCCGTTCGAGCATAATTTCCATTTGATGTGCATCTTATATTATGCTGCAAAAAACAATTATGGTCTCATTATATCTGGATGTTCGCATTTGAAATTTCCATTTCCTTTGTCCTCGCGTTTTCCTATTTACATTTTTCTATTAACGCTTGGTGGCCTAGCAACATGTTTGCTTCGTTTCCTTCTTCGTGGAAAGAAAAGGCAGAGAGGGATGGGGAGGGAGGAAGATGGGAAGAAAGATGGGAAGAGGGGACGATATGATTAATATTAATGGTGAGACGGTGAGCGTCAATCGAATTATGTATACGTAGTTATACGGAGGCTTGTTTACTCTAGGCCGTGTCTAACGAATCGATTCGTTAAGTCTTCTTGGATGGTTGCTCGTGGAAGGCGCTTTAACGTACATAACAGTTCTAGCGTTACTTCTCGGGTATACTAATCGTCTGAAAGGGTTCTGGCCTTATGAACGAGCAAAGTCAGATATTGGAACTGTAAAGGAATTTAAATATTATTCAACGTGGAATTTTATCAAATTAAAGCTAAAATTAAAATTTAAACTAAATTGAAATCTTTGAAATTCTTCTCCATTGGTAAGATTGATCAAATTCTTCTATAATTGTTCATCCTGTAAACCGAAGCTTATCGATGATATTAATTTTTCAGATTCGTTCATAACTCATATTGAAAAAAAGGAGCAACGAAAATAATGAAGGCATTCTTCGGTCAAGCTATCGGTCGGGCAAGTCGGTGCAAGAGCTCGAGGCTTCTAGAACAAAGTACATGAATAGAAATAATAATATTCAAGAAAGATTTTTGATTAATACCTTGATTAAATTTTTATTTTTCGAAACGTGGAAATTATTGATTGCAAATCTTTGAAGATGGAAATTTTCCGCCATTTTCCGCATTTTGGGGGTTGGACCAAAGGGATGCTGCGCAGATGTGATACTTTCATCTATACAGAGGGTAGAGCAATGCTCTGATTGGATCAGTATCCCCTGTTTCAGAGGGTTGTTACTTCCCTCTCCTTCAATCTAAATACTGGATATGGTGTATCCTCCATTTTATAAAATTGTGAATATCTGTACCAATATTCTTTGATATTCTATTAAAAATTCTTAACACATCAATTTCTCTAAAAAATAAATCAGTAGATAATTCAATAGACAATATTTAACTATAATTCCATTAACAGAAAGTAATATCAAAAAATTTCAAGAAGAAGTGTCATCTAAACAACCTCTGAGTAGAATCATCAATTGATAGAATTGAAAATCCTCTTCAAGCAAGGCTTGGAATTGATCTTTGGAGCCTGGACAGAGACGCAAAGATTCAGGGACGACGACTGCGCAGGATTTCTCTCTCGATGCGGCGTGTGTCGCGGCGGTGGCTGGCCAACCCCTGAGGGCAGCGGCAAAGGGTGGCAGAGGGTGCGGTCTTTCCTCGTAATCAATACCAGTGTCGGCTGGCCTCGCTCCTCGCCGTTCTCTCTCGCCGCCCACGCGAAATCCTGCAGACACCGGCTGCCACGCCACGAATTTTTCTTCTTGTCGTCACCGAGAGCCGCCGCCCCCTCTTATCGGCTTTTGTCGTCGCGTCGTTGTCGTGACGGCGTCTGTCCACCCTTTTCCCTCTTCTCGCCAAATAATATAGATCATTGTCGAGGAGTCGAACGATGAGTAGATTGTGTGCAAATACAATGGAACATCTGTAACTCGAACCTCAATTAAAGAAGAATCTTATTTAAAAGACGAAGAATTTAGAACTTAAATTATTTCGATACCTGTTTTGAAGAAACATGTGTATTTTTTATGTACATGTTTAAAATTCTCTATTATTGTATGCAATCATTCAAAGAAACGATATATCATTCGCAGTATATATATATGTCTACACTATGTATACATTACAGTTTGAAGAAGATTCAACGCACTTACATAGTCTATAAATACGCAAGACACAAAGCCAGAGTTGCAGAAATAAGAGAAACGCGAGCGAAGCGGGTGTTGGTTCTCCTCGAGGGCGCTTCCTGAAAGGCGAGCCGTTAATTGTATAAATGATTCTCACGGGAGGATCGTAATTATACCGCTCGCGCATTCCTTAGCCACAGCTCCAAAGGCAGCGAGCGTAAACGTAGATGCGTGAGAGTGCGTACACGCGAAACTCGGCCGTGTGTTGCTTAAATCATTAATTAGTGCCGCACGCGCTACGCTCCACCGTTGAAAACTAGAATTTCGCACGGAACCCCGCTTCGAAATGTTACCACAATGATTAAGCTTTGAATAATTGTCTGATTCTTTTGCTGTCGGTTGTATTCCGTTTAGAGTTGCAACATTATCTTTTTTTTTTCTCTTTATGTGACGTATAAACTTACAAACCTAATATAAATCATGTTATATTTTCACATGTACGTAGTATATATTCTAACCTCAATTAAATGGAATGAAAAGTCTTTTTAATACGTTTGAATTTTGAACACTGAAGCAGTCAAGTTTTGTGTTGAAAAACATAATGATTTTATATTTCTAAAAATAAAATTAAAAATTGGTAATCGTAATATTGTTTCGTTAAATAAATGTGAGAATATTCATGACGAAGATAACGCCGAATGGCGGCCGAATTTCTAACGAGTCATGCCGTGTCAAAAGGATCCGGCGTAAACACGTTCGCAATCATCAATGCTGCTCTCTCTATGAATTTTTTTCTTTTCTATTTCTCGTGCTAAATGCGTATTCTATTTGTTCCTTATGAGTAGGAGTTAATTTTATTGTAAACAGCCTGACAATGAAATATGCGGCGATGCGGCGTTGCCAAATAAACGACATACATATAAAAACGCACGAAAATTTTGCGAATGATTCGAATGAAAGAAGAAAAATTATATCGATATATTGAAACATATTTTTACAGTCTTAAAGGTTTTTCAAACTTTTGAAATATTTGCATCGCCATATTGAACATGGAAATGTCCATGAGCGCTATAATAAAAGAATTGCACTTTACCAACAGCGCAAAAATTATTTCTTGCGTAAATATTTGCTCCATCTTATAAATCATTAAAACTCTCTTTATTTTTACTCCTTTTGTTAGGGCTGCTTTTTATTCTGTGTAATATTCACACTTCTCATCGGCGATTTGCATTTGGTGACGCTTTCAAGGTGTTCTCTCTCGTGTTGACATTCGAATGCATTTCGCATCGTGGCTACGTGCGATTCTCTGCAATGTATCTCCGCGATTATTCCGATGTTGCATTGTAATGAACAAATCACACTTCACTGAGATTGCACAATCTGTTGGCGCCTACCGTCAACGAAATATCAATTTAATGAGAATGCATCTCTATATCTCAGGCTACTGACCGGCCAAATTGCCTAATAAAAAATTCTTATTCGTTAGTTTAAAACTGCTAAAAATAACTTAATAATATATTTTTTTTGTCTTATTTATTGAAAATTATATTTTGAATATTGAAAGAATATTAAGGAAAAATTAAGTTTTAACTCTGAGTATATAAAAAAATATTTATAATAATTATTTTATGTATATTTTTTTTATTTTTTAAAAATTTCATTTATGTAATTGTATCAACTATAATATTCATTCTAAACATATGAAGAAAATGAAGATTTAATATATCATGCGTCGATAAGATAGTTTCATAATTTTCTTCCTTATCACTTCAGTAACGAAAATAAGGATTACACAAAGAAAAATCGATAGATGGCGGGCAGGTTTAAATGACTGCCATGGTTTTCGGAAACTGTCGGTAGTTTTTATTTCGCGTATTCCGCGACTAAGGCAATTGGAGGGTCGAAATGTCAGAAATTCGATGGGAATCAACGAATGTGTGTAATGTCAGTTATAAGTGACGTATTAGCGCTTCCCGCGGCGCGTTCTTCACGCGAAACGATGCCAAGAGGATAAATTATGCCTCGAAAAGAGAACACGTAAGTGTCCATTAGCCAGCTTCTAACCTCGACCAGTTTATTAGCAAGATTTTCCTTCTCTTCGCGTCTTTTTCTCTGGAACAAGAATGAACAAACGTGTTTTCATTAAAAAAAAATTAACGGTCCGCTCGTTAACGTGGACATATTCTCAGCAAAGCGAAAACATGGGAGCGAGACAGAAGAAAACGTATGAACGCTTACTTCAAAACTCTGGCAGACCTTCTGCCGCCGCATCAGGAGGGTCGCAAACGCAACAAGGTCGACATCCTGATTCACGCATCGAAGTACATCAAAGACCTCCATAGCCGTACAGAGGAATTGTTTTCTGCTCATGCATCAGAAGCACATAGTAAGCAAATAACTTTGACAATAACCATAATTTCAAAATTTAAGTTTTTTTTCTTTATTTCTTTTAAAATATTTTTGAAAATATTTTTGATTACAGAGGAAGAATTGGCTCGTCTCAAAAAACTTGTAACTCAGCTTTTCTCTCGTACACAATTATTGTCTACTCTTTTACGAGAAGCTGGTATATCTGTTCCAGCAGAACCAGCTCTTGAAAAGATATCCCCTTTAAAATGGTCGAATAAAATTAATGTAGAAGATGCAGAAAAATATTTCAATAAAATAGAAGAAAGTAAAAATATTAAATAAGTATATATAACAAATGAAAAATAATTTTATTGAATTTAAATGTTTATAAAGAATGTTTGATTTTAGTAAAAAATTCTGAAAGCAAGAGGGAAAAGTCTGTAGAACTGAAAGTGCCTTCTAAGAGAAAATCAGTTACTTCTTCTCATTCATCTAACAAAAAAATTGAAAATAGCGATATTTCTAAGGATGTGAATAATTCCATAGAGAATCAAGAAAATCAAGCAAATTGTGTAAATAACAATGATGATATCTCAGATGCTTATCCTGTATCAGATATATTAGATACAGGATCTAAAGCAGCTGCAGAATGCCAAACAAACACAGGTATTTATTTCTTTTTATTTTAATGCAATTTGTTTTAGATATGAAAATATCTTGTATGATTTTCTTAATTAGGTTCTGATGCAACAGTTAGTTCTTCAATAAATGGGAAGACTAATAATGGTAAATATAATATTAACTATTAATTATATGTAATTAATAGATGTAAGTTAGAATTTTTTATTCCATTACTTTAAATCATAAAATATTGTTCTAGCATTAGAAAAAGTAGAATCTCAAAAAAAGATAAAAAGAAAAACAAAGAGGAAACAGGAGAAAAAATCAGTGACACCATGTATAAATAATTCCGTAACTAGTCTGACCCCAAATACCCTTATATTATCTGGTGGTAAGTTAATGCCTTTGGTAACTCCAATGACGTCGAATATAATTGTAAATACTCAGCAACAAGCAGCGAATCCCATAATACTCGGTAATGGTCAACAGAATCAAATGATTGTGATGCAATCTTTAACAAATCGTGTGCAGAATCCAGTTGTTTCCATTTGTAATCAAGCTGTGATTAATACAGTTCAAAAGGTTACACTCAATACGGTCCCTAGTATTCGTGCGAATATGGTAGTTGATTCGCAAAATTGGGCATCTAATGTAAAGAATATAATCAATGCAACAAAGATCGGCGGTCACAAAGGCATTCTGCCTAAGGGTAAGGAAGTTACAAAGACAACGATGACATATAAAGTTCCTATTCCGGCAGTTCACAAGGAAAAAGCAGAAAAATCTAAAGAAAATAGTTCTAAGAAGGATACAGAAATTAAATCGAAGATCAATAAGAATCATACAAAAAATTCTAAAAACCAACAATCTACAGATACTATTGAAGACAAAAATGACAAAGAAAAAAATGTTAAAACCGTTGAAGACACAAATTTTGCACAAAAAGTTGTACTTAAACGACCCGCAAATACAGAAACAGGATCTATAGATGAACCTGTTGATAAAAAACGAAAAAAAAATGAAAATAATGAACAAAATCCAGTGATTCTGAATTCAGTACCTGTATCAAAATCAGATTTTACTGTAACCTGTAAATCTATTGAAAGCTTAAAGCATGTAATAGAAAAGATAGGAGAGGACACAAACGAAGAACAGGATAAAATGCATTCTTTGATTCAATCAGAAGAAAATAGAGAAACGAATGTACAATGTTCTGTTTTATTAAATACGACTAGTACTAATCAGGAGGATGTTTCTAATTCTTCAAAACCAATAGATGTCATGACATCGAATAATATTCAATGTGAAATAAAAGAAAGTCAAAACACGTCAGATACAACATCATCTGTTAGTTTCCCAGAAGAACAAGTAAAATCTTCTAATGAAAATATTTCAGATTCTTCTGATACTAATTTCAACATTCCTATTGATAATACACTAGAAAAATCAAGTAGTTGCATAGATCATTCTAATTCTAATTCTAAATCATCTTTAGCGGAAGGAGGAGAAATTGAAAATTCTGTAGAATCTAAAAAAATGAAAGAAGTTTGTAATCTTGATACAGAATTCGACAATCTTTTACAGAATTCAGTGACATCAAAAGAGCCAGAGATTGTTGAAGGGACAAGTAACTTAGAAAGTAATAAGATTATTCTAAATTTAGATACAAATACAACAACAACTTTAAAACCAGAAACAAATACTGTAATTCAAAATTCAGACATCACAACGTCATCGTCATTACTTCCAGTTAACATAATAGAAGACGAATCTAAATTAGCAAAGGCATCAAAGGAGGAAGTATCAAAAACATCACTCTCATATAATACAGAAAATTCTTTTGTACCAATTAGCAGCAGAGCTGATGGTCTTCATTCTGATCTTTCAAATGATATATTTGCATCTCTTCAAGTTCCTTCTAGTTCACATAATCCAGAATCTATATCTCCTACAGCAGCATTCCTAATGGCTTTTCCATTAGTATCTTCACTAAATGGTAAAACAGAAGTTTTGGAGGAAGAAATGAAAGAAGATTTTAAATATCATAGTCAAACTCCACCCATGCTTTTACAGATTGGAGCAATGGAACCTAATAGTTTCAAGTTCAAGACAACATCTCCACCTCATTCTATCGCTGAAAAACGTTTAAAAATAACGTGTGAGGAAAAAAAAGTGGTAAATACTTCTGTAAACGAAACAGTAACCTCAAATATGATGGTCTCTGCAGAATGTACTACAGGCACGAAAGTATTGCCCAAAATTATAAACGACGAACATCTCAAAGAACCTTATAAGATTGTTCAAGGTGTGTTGGGCCCATCTTTGGAAAAATCTGCATCTTCTAGCTCTTATTCGCATACAACTTTATATTCCATTTCAAGTGCTTCAGGTACTACTTCAATCACTAGTACTTCAGAAACAGGAGAAAATTGTCAGAGTCAACTTCCAACAAATCTAAGAAATGCAATTACAAATACTACCAACGAAAATATTGCTGTTTCTCAAATTACAGATACAGTTTCAATTTCAAATAAGACAGATTCAAATTGTTCTATACAGACTTCAACTTGTGACACTAATGTTCGATATAGTACTTCACAGGACTTTTTATCGAGTTACTCAACAATCGTCGAGAATAATATCACCAATCTGCAACAAAATCCAAATGTTTGTACTAGTTCAGCAATTCAAGAAACGAATTCATCTGGATTAAGTCAAAATATCGTTCCTGATGTAACCCAAGCATCTTTGGTTTCTCATTTGACTAATACCAATACAACTACAAATACTACATCATTACCATTACAGAATATGCAAATAGATTATACTCAGATGAAAGACAAAGAATCTCATAATTCTCGTCTGACTTACGGGATTCATAGCAAGGATTCTCTAATGGAATCTAACATTGCTCCTAATAATCGTCTGAATTATACTGGCCATATGGATAGAGTTCTTCCCACTTCTTCTCAAAGTATTCAGCAGGAGTATCCAATGCAATCTAAAGACGCAAATCTACCAATTCTCTCTTCTCAAGCCATGCAAACTGTCTATGAGTCACAACCTAAAGATAGTCATATTTTAACTACTCAACAGAATGCTCATCAAAGTTTTGCTATTAATGAGAAAGACCATATTATTCAAAATACTCATAATGATTATAATGTGGATCAAAATAAAAATCTGCCTCGAAAGGATTCATATTCAACAACCAGTAATAACACAAGTACATCCAACAGGAATCAGAATTATCCTTCAAAAGATTTAATATCAAATTCTGAAAATCATTATCAACGTAGTTATTCAAAGATAAATAAAGAGTCTGATTCTTCAAATAGCAATGTTGTGGATCAAGATTCAAAGTTAAATAATATTTTGAGATCAAAAACTCAAGAATCACAAGATCATAGACGTGATAATAATTATAATTCTGCAAAGAAAATGGATGTTGATCCATTCGTTCAAACGTTTTCCTATAATGTAAAAGAATCCATGACTAACCAAGAACAAAATGTTTTAAATCAAAATACTGATAACATTTATCAAAATAAAAGAGAAGAAACACAAAATTATCCTACTTATTCTAACAAAGACACAAAGAAAATCAATACTAGTTCTTCCAATAATATGAATAATAAATCTCTCGTTCAGAATACTCCTGCTACGCGTTATTCACAACAATCAACATCTTTCGTGGCTACATCCAATTATGAACAAAGTACGGTTACAGAAAACCATGCGAAGTCGACGACTACTGTTGCTCATAATTCTTCAAATTTCAGTATTTTGTCTTGGACGACTTTTTCCCCTGTTGGTGGAAATAATAATAATTTAGTACAATTTGAACAGGGATCGAGCCAGACAGATAATACTGAAGCAAAAACAATATGTGAAAACTATAATTATGTTCCCCTTCATAAAGAAAATACAAATTTTTCCAATGTATTGACCAATGATGTTTATTCGGTGAATTCCACTATGGCTAATATAGACAAATCAAGAATGAAATCGGGAATAGAAGCACAGAAACAATCTTTCGTGGATCCTTCTATCAAAACTAGAAATATTCAAACTAATATTCCTCCATCTGGTAAACAAACTCGTATGCAAAATCAGTCTTCTTCCAATAATGACTACAACAAGTATAGTACAGAAAATAAAAACAAATCTAAATATGGAATGGAATCTGAGTATATTCAAAATGAATATTCAAATGTAGAACAGCAGCAATCACAACAACATGCACAAAAAAATCATCAATCTATGACAACAAAACAGGACAAAGCAATTTATCCAATGTCTAATTATGATTCGCAAGTAAATTTTGATTTACCTGAAGTTAGTTCTCAAATGAAATATCCTGTTGAAACTTATACAAGCTCAAATTTTAAGTATTCAGACAAATCTCAACAACAAAATCAAAATAAGTACCAACCTCTAATCCAAGGACAAATTCCTTCTCTTCAACATGATAATGTTACTTATAACAATGATGGAAAACATAGTCAACAACAGAATACAAAATCAAAAGGAAATCAGCAACAGCATGCAATTAGAGCACCTGTAAATTGGATGATGACTCCAGAGATAAAGCATAATGCCAATATTACCGACATTATTTTACCACCTATTGGAAAGGAATTGGATTTCTGCCAAAATAATCTATTTACTCAAACGCCATCTTACAATCAGGGGACACCGAATCAATTTTATAACAATTATGATGTTGCAGCTCATGGTTTTCCCAATTTACCGGTTCTACAAAGTGAACCAAAAAGGACTTCAGAAGTATTCTATTCTGAGGAACAACCATTTCCTTGGTCTCCTACAAAATCAAGTGTGCATGTTGAGCAGGCTCAACCAGTCAAGACTATAGATCAGCATATTGTTCCTTCAAGTCTTCCAACTTTGGTCGGTGATCTTGATTTAGGTACTAATATATCTGAGAAACAGAACTTTTTATTTGGTCAAGTAACTTCGAGAATTTCATCTGATCAAAATAAAGATTCTATCAAAGATAAAGATGGAAATGTTACAGGACGTGATTATCATACTGTATTGAATAATCAAGCTGTTCAACATCCAGTAGCAGGATCTTCTTTTCTTTCTGTGAGTCAATTGGTAGAACATGAAAAAGCTGAGAAATCACATCAACAGCATCATCAACAGCATCATCACCATCATCATCATCATCATCATCATCATACTCATCAGCAGCAACAGCAACAACAACAACAGCAACAACAACAGGCTAGAAAACATCAGAGAAAAAGTAATACAAGTCCTAGAGGTAATAGTAAAAGACAGATGGATATTCGAAAACAAACATCTGGTAATGATCAAATGCATCAAAGACACGAGGAACAAAAATCGTCTGGACACACTTTCTCTGAACAAGGATATCAGCAACAACAACAGCAGCAGCAGCAGCAGCAACAACAACAACAACAACAACAACAACAACAAAAATATCAACAAAATAATGTTCATTGGAGAAGCAGGAATTGTAAGAGCAATTACACTGCTGAGGCATTGATAGGAACTAATAATAGTGTGCATGATACAAATCAAGATAAACATGCTTCGATCAAGTTTTCTACGAATTATTCGCAGAATAAATTCCAAACAAGTCTACCTACTGCAGATACAGTCATGCCTCTTAATTATTTTTCAAATACAGACGACGGCAGTGGTTATGGACAAATGGTGAATCAGAATTTTAATTCATATACATATTCTTCTAACACTAATATTTACCCTACTTCAAATTTTATAACCAGCATTTCAAATACACCTACTAGTTATATGATGCCATTACACGATAATACTGATTATATGGAAGCAAATGCTTTCCTTCTATCAAATGTGACAATTGCCTCGACAGTTACCACTTCATCAACTTCTACCGTGACCACCTCGACTTCAAATGTGAATACGAACACGAAGAATCATCAACACTATGGAAAGCATCAGAATTGCGATAAAAGGTCATACCCTACGAACGCAAAGAAAGGAAAAAGAAAAGGTCTTGATGGAACTATGCAGAATTTAGAGTTTCCTCTCTCTGGTATCAATTCACCCCTAGAAGATTATCATCATTCTACTACATTCTTACCACCACCACCACCGCCACATGCTAGCCCTCTTTATCAGAATCACTCACAGGCAAATGTATATACTAAAGCAGTAAATGGTTTACCGCCTCCCCCGTCGGTATCTGGTCCTCAGGCTGGTGTACCTACGGCTGGTTTTCCAATGAATCCAAACATGCCAAGGGGAGGAATTGTGGCAAGCAATCATATGACTATGAGCCATCATCCTTCTGGTACAAGTCTTACTAACTTCAATTTGAGTACCATTTTTCCAGAAATGAATGACAAAGTATGTGATATTGATAACTCTAATTTAAATTTCTTATGTTTTATTGAAATATTAAGTGGAATTAACATTTTATTAATCATTGTAGCACATTGAATAATTTTAGTTCATTTGCTAGATTACTGGATACAAACCACCAAATGGTATACCACCTGGTTTATCGCAGCCTCCTAATCAATCTGCAGCTTATACACAAAGAACCAACTATCCAACAAATCCTCTCTGCCATCTGCCACAGGTTTTTTTTTTAATAACTGAAATCTTTACTTTAACTGTGAATTGAGATTAAATAGGAATGTTTTCAGGTATCAGAAGGAAGTCAATTTGGTAATAGTGTTCCTCCTCCTCCTCCCCCTCCACCTCCTCCTGGAGTGATACATTACAAGAATGTATGATAATGTAAGTATAAATGAAGAACCAATCGATAGTTGTAAATATGTAAATAATCATGTAATTAATTAAATTAAAAAAAATTGATATATATTTGTGATATGTTTGATTTTATATTGCACAAGGTGATTGATAAAGATTATTAAGAATGTTAAGTTATCAAATGAATTATAAGGATGCAAATTCTACACTTTATTACATATTTCATTACAATTTAGAAATGTCGTTTAGTTTTTCGCATTCATTTGCTAAACGAGCATTTCGTTGAATCTTATAAAAATTGGAACATTGTTGGCAAATATATATTATTTATTACTACAATCCTTTGCAATCTTTTTATCTTAATTGTACATGAATACAGGAAACAAATATCACAGCATATATTCATCCTAATCCTAAATCAACCTCTTTGTTGTATTACCTAATGTCTTTTGTAGGTGGTTTCAATGGAATTTTTCCAAAATTAAATTTCTCTGCCAAGAACATACTCTTTTCCTCAGCTGTTAACTGATTATCTAATGAATAAACGCTGTCGTCAATAACAATTGCTGTCAATGTTGCAGTGAAAGACGGTTTTCCAAATGGTTCATTTGTAGATGCCGTCACGTTATTAGAAGTTTGATTTTGCGCGAAGGTACCAAATGGCGAAGTAATTTGTTGCGATGTAAACGTATTCGTGGTTGTAGTTGTACTCGTAACATTTGTGGAACCAAATGGTGAATTGTTCATATCACCAAATGTAGATGATGTGAATGGAGTAGTAGTACTAGATGTTCCGAAAGTAACTCCGGTATTTAGAGTACCAAATGTTGTACTAGAAGATGTAGCTGCTATAGGAAAAGTTTCACCGGTAGTTCCCGTAGTTATTCCGAATGTAGGTTTTGAGAAAGCTGCCGTATTATTTGTTTCAAATTGTGAGGTCGAGGTAGCAAAGGGACTAGTAGTCGTTGAAGGCGTTATGCCAAATGGTGATGCACTAGAAGTGGAAATGGCGGGTGTAGTACCCTGAGCATTTCCGAACATGTTCACAGAAGGTGTAGAAGTGGTAATGCCAAAAGCATTTGTAGGTTGTGCGGTACTAAAAGCGGGTGTTGTAGTATTTGATCCACCAAATATACCGCCAGAACTCCCAAATGTCGGTTTCTCGCCGAATATAGAACCAGAATTATTTCCAAAGGTTGCCGAACCGCCAAAAACTGGTGCTCCTCCAAAAGCAGGTGTTTCAGATTGTGAGAATATTCCCGAACTAAAAGTTCTTGAGGATGGAGTAACTCCAAACATGGAGTTGGTAGTCTGTAAATTTGAGGAACCGCCAAACGGATTAGCAGTAGAGGTTTTAGCTCCAGTGAATATAGAAGCATTAGATTGAGAGGAAGTGCTATTGAATAGAGAGGAAGAAGAAGTTGCTCCACTATTGAATACCGATGTGGATGCCTGAGATGTTTGCCTGGCGAAAACATTGTTCACTTGATTGGATGTTCCAAATATGCTGGGCTGCCCAAAAACGGGCTGGGAAGCTCCGCCACCGAAAATTGAACCAGATGAGCCAAAAGTCTGCGTGTTTTGTCCTATATTAAATGTAGAAGTGTTTGTAATTCCAAATATAGAATTAGTGTTGGTACCACCACCAAACACTCCTAAATTACTGCTAAAAGTTGGGGTACTACCAAATACAGGATTTGAAGTCGTGGTTGTTTTCCCAAAGATTGATGTATTGGTGGAAGTGAAACCTCCACTAAATGGATTGTTTTGATTTCCAAATGTTTTGTTTCCAAATACAGAAGAGGATGGAGTACTGCTTGGATGTCCAAGTTGAGGGGTTGCAAAAGCAAAACTGGAGGATTTTCCAGATGTATTATCATTCCTGGTATTTTTATGACCTGTTCCTAAAATTTCTTTCTAAAAAAAGAAAAAAAAAAAAGAATACTTTGAATTATAACAAAGACTTATCAATTACTTATATAATTTTACATACAAGTTTAGTTAATGTTTCACGGGTAGGATTTTTAAAAGCTTCCCTTTTTGCTTTCATATCTCTACATAATTGTTGAAAATGTAATTTCTGAAAGAAACATAAATATGCACATGTTAAAAGAACTCATAATAATATCTTAATAGAAAAAGATGTATATGTGATACTAACTGCTTGCTCTACCATTCCAGAGCTTTGGGCTTTATACATTTCCCATCGTACTTCTTCTGGTGACAAGTCTTCCATGCCAGGAATGCATGGTTTTTCTTTAATCGGTGCAAAACATGATAATAACCATTGTCCTCCTTTTTCCGCGATAAGTATTTCTTTCGCGACCAATACCCTTGTTTTTAAAATAAAAATTAATCGAATATCCCATATTTATTATCAAACAAATTTATTTTACTTACGCCAAATATTCGTCATCATTGTAAGAATCAGCTTTGGTATTATTTCCTACTATAGAACAAACATTTTAATGTCAGAAAAATATAAATAATGCTTTTATTTCTTACCAAAATTTATGTGATCGAATTGACAATACTGTCCAAATCGACAATTCCCTTGCAGATAGTATTTACAAACAACCATCGTGCATATGATTCAATGTGTTTAATCTTATTATGAAAATTTCGTCACACTGCATTTGGTGATCATACAATATCGAGATGTTGATTTCTATGAGCTGCACCAGAGAGCGTAATAAATTCAATCTGGGAATTTAATTTCTTTATTTAACGAAAAACATAATTTTTTTGTTATATAAAGTTATCAGTCATTAACAGATCTTTTAATAAAAACATCAATTTTTAAAATCTTAGTTTTATTAATAAATAATGTTTCTATTTTTGAAATCTAGTGATTTAAATAAGATTGTCACGTGATTGGATCAGTCACAGTTATTTACTGCTTTGTGTTAATATTCTAAGTGAAAAAAACGTTGTAATTAAAAAATAGAATATAAAAAAATTTTCTAATTCTCTAATCGTATTAAAAGAACAATTGAATTGTTTGATTATTAGTAAAAATATTTAAATGTTTGTGTTGAACAGAATTTCACAATAGTCATCATTTATCACATTTAATTACGCACGTTGCAGGAATGCAGACGTATGTGTAAAAACATCGCGATGATTCTTTTACAAGATGCGTTCTAAATTCGGTCAAACTCGTTGATAGATTCTTTGCTCGATTCAATTAGAATTCGTGTGTTGAAAAGAGACACAAATAACTGGGTCGTCTTCCTTATCAGTGAACTTCGGAACACGCCCCACGCCGTTGAAATTGAACCGGCTGAACCCAACCCCTTTTCAGCCCAACCAACAGAACGTAATGTTTTCACGTGTTTCGTTTTTAAATTGATTGATTTCGATCAAAATACAAGTTATTCATAGCTTCTAAGAAAGATGGTAAGTACTATTTTTTGATATATGAGAAATAGGTTATACTAACTTATGTGTCTCGAAATGATAAAATCCTTCATCAGTCAAATAGAAAATCCACGTAACAAATTTTTATTTAATATTCAATGTATTTTTTTTTCCATTATAGATATATACTACTGATTAATTAATTAAAATAATAACTTTATAGTGAACAAAATAACGAAAAACGAAACGAAAAACGAAAAACCTAAATTTCGACTATGTGTTAATAATAACATTCGAATTTCTTAATAATATTTTAAATTATTTATTTTTGGTGTTTTTGTTACAGTCGGGAACGCTGAAACCTTATTTAGCAGCAGTGAGAAGAACACTTACTGCTGCTATGTGTTTGGAGAATTTCTCCTCTCAAATAGTTGAGAAACACAATAAACCAGAAGTTGAAGTACGAGCTAGTAAGGAACTTCTTTTGACACCAATATTAATAAGCAGAAATGATAAAGAAAAAGTATTGATTGAATCCAGTATAAATAGTATGAGAATAAGCATTGCTGTGAAGCAGGCTGATGACCTAGAAAAACTTCTATGTCATAATTTCACAAGATTCATGACGATGAGAGCAGAACACTTTATTATTCTCAGGAGAAAGCCAATAGAGGTAAATATTTTATCATATTATTAAATTAAAATAAGAAAAGAAAAAAGAAGAGAAATAATTAACATTTATAATATTTATTTATCACAGGGTTATGATATTAGTTTTTTAATTACAAACATCCATGTAGAACAAATGTACAAACACAAGATTGTAGATTTTGTGATTTATTTCATGGAAGAAATCGATAGAGAGATCAGTGAGATGAAATTATCCATGAATGCAAGAGCTCGTATTTGTGCAGAAGAATTTTTAAAAAGGGTTAGTACGCCTATGATATAAATGTGAGAAGATATAATACGATCGCTAAAATATTTTTTTCTATTTCAGTTTTAACTTTATGGACACAATGTGTTAGCAACATAGCAATAATCACAAATGCCAGGTCACTAAAAATAACAGTGTCCATGAATCAAGCTGGTTAATATGCAACCAGATGAAATTTTAACAGATTAATCTATTAAACTGACTCTAAACGCTCCTTAATCCAAACACGCCAATTCCCATTGTTGTCCAGTCATGAAAAAAAATTCATTCGAATACATTTTTCGATTAATCGCTGTCGTTCAGCTGTGTGTGTAACGAATAACAAGTCTGATGTACATGTAAGTACCATAACGGTATTAAATTCAGCACGCGCAGCCCCTCGTATGATAATCGCGAATATATTCGCAATCGTGCGTTTCTTTTCCCTAAAAAGAGGAAATTGAAACTGGTGGTATAGGAGTAAAGCGTGCAATTCCTTTTGCATTTATAAAGTTCTATTTATCTTACGAATCACTGTAACCATATTGATTTAATACTAATGTAAATACAAATAAACGAGAAGAACCATTGCCAGGACATGAATTAGGCCCTGTACCTTAAGCATCCTGAAGGTTAAGTCCTCCTATCATTTAATATTGGTCCTTCAACTTCAGGTACTTTTAAGTGCAATTATATATTATTTCAGTCATTTTTAATCATAATTTTTTAATTCTAAATAAATTTTTATCACACTTTTAAGTTTCAATGTCAACCCATACAAATTTTTGAGTTTTAACAATATTATATTTATAATTATGTTAACCAATAAATTTCTTTTTTTTTTTTTTTTTCTACTTAATTTAGACACAAATGATGTATTTTAATATGTATCACATATTAAATATTTTAATTGAAAAAAATTAACCAAGTTTCTAAGAATTGTTTATTGAATCGAGCAAAATAGTTTTCTTTTTTAAAAATATTTCACCATTCTTTGAAAAACGCCTTGAAGTTCGCAACACCGCGGACAAGGAACGCGGGCCCCTTCGAACCGTGGAATCCATCACGTTCATGGCTACTCCTCTTTCTACGGGGAAGGGTGGCCCAATGGTGACCATTCGCTCAACGATACCATTCACCAGTAGCAGTTCGCGAGTTTTCCAGCCAGCAGGCATCGCTGGCCTTTTCTACGGTTCTTTCTTCTTCCTTCGTCATAAAAAAGTGACGACGTTTCTCAAGAATTAACGTTTAACAATTTGCATCGAACGAGTGATATTCAACGAGATTGAAAACGAAGAACAACCAATATAGATACCGAACATCTTCCGAAAATATTTGGAAAATGTAGAAAGATCAATGATCTGGAGAGATAAAAAGTTCTCAAAGAGATAAATATATTAGAAGAGAAAAAAAGATGGAGGATCTCCCAGCCAGCCAAAGCTTATAACGATCTTTTCAAAAAACCGGCGAACGAGGGATTCCAGTCTCCGAATTTTCCGGGGGTGTAAACTTTTAAGCCGTGTCGTCTCGCGGTTAGTTACGAACTTTTCCCCTGCGTTGGGTAGTTTTAAAGGGGGCACGTAATCTCGTTTCCCGTTGGTCGTGATTTCGAGATTATTCCTAGCTATATTGTCTAGGAGCGGCGGGGGTGGAAGATTGTTGACAAACTTCCGCTTTACGTGGGGTGTCGTTTCCGCCTGTATGATGCAACTGAAGTTCTAGTCGACGTTGATCCTCTCGAACATCCCTCGTTTTCCACTGTGGAGAAAGGGGAGGAAGTATAAGTAGAAGAGACCTTCGAGCGCTAATTCCTAACGAGCGCCCAAAAATATACAGTGTAAAAAGAGAGAGAAAGAGAGAGAGGATTGGCTGAGGAGAAGCAGCGGCTGTAGATAGCTGGCGAAGAAGAGGGTCGAGGTAGAATAACAGGTAGAAACGAAAACAAGCCGGATAAATAGAGGCTTACGAATTACGGGTCTTCCTAGTTTTGTCTACTGTTCCCTTTCTAGATCCTACGTATTGCTTTTTCTCTTTCTTTCAATCCTATTTATTTCTTCGTTTCGATCAATGATATAAAAGAGTTTAATCAATTAAGAGAGCATTATCGATAAAATAAACGTATAAAATAAAGTAGTTTTTTGTAGATTGATTTTTTTAAGAATATTTTAGTATTCGTTTCTTTCGTGGTCCTTTCGAAATACCGTTACAAAGATTCAGTGATCAGACTTGATAGACTCGTTCTACTTAACGTCGTTCTCCTATCTAAATGTTTTTAAGCAGTTTGGAAACTCTGTTTTAATCCGACTTCTGAACTAAGATTATTCCAATTAAAATTATTCCACGCGAGTTTCCTTGCTAAATCTTTAATCCATTCTATCTCGAATATAATTTACACTTGTTCAACCATAAGTCACTTAACTAGATAAACCTATTCCAATTTATCCACCACTTTCTTTGCACAGACGTGCAAAGCCAATCAATTGGCTTTAATTCTACTATAGATCTACTATACACTTGCTTACTCCACTTAAACTATCCCCACTACTTTCTCCCCCAAATATTTCATCATCACTGTCCAACCAGTTAATCTCGTTCCACTTGCAATCCCTCTACCAGCTTCCCCAAACATAGTCCCCAAACATAGTTGAAAAAGTAACAGTTAAAATTTCGAATAAGATTACTTCAACTTAATAACTTTATTTAAAATGCTCGAATAACATTTATTCGCACCTGTTATAACTGATTTTCATATAATCTTTGACACTATAGCTATTCCATTTTGAATAATAAATAAATTATCGAGGTAATTTTATTCTTCATTACATTAATTCTCTTTACACAACCGTTTGAAAATTTTGATTCCAAACACAAACACTGCAAAGGGTTCATTTCTCTTCCATCTTCTTCATCTCCAACCCAAAAACCTCATCCATAAACGCAACCTTTCTCCTCTCTCCCTCCTCTGATTCTCCCTTTCTATTTATCAGCTCGCGCTCTAATTCTTTTTTCTTCTATCCTCCTCCCCCCCTAACCCCTCCTTCCACAGCAAAATCAGCTGTTCCCTCTCCTTCTCTACCTCCCCACCTCTTCCTCTCCACGATCTCTATCCCACCAAGGGCGCTCCTCCTCGTCGCTGGTCGCCTCTCCCCACTCCTGGACGTCCGGCCGCGTCCGGACGCGTCGAGGCGTCCTCGCGGCGCGTCGCGGCGCGCTCCCGCGGCGGGCTTGCGCCCGAGCCGTCGCTTTTTACGCCGACGCCGACGCCGACGCAGCGCCGGTGGCTCGGAGTCGGCGTAGTCTGGGGCCTGGCGTCCTCCCGTTCGGGAAGAGAAGCTACTGGGAGAGCCGAGAGAGAGAGGATCGCCCGTGTCCGTGTGTGTGTGCACGTCCTCCTCGTCCGTGATCCTCGTTGTCGCGCTCCTCGGTCCACGCTCGAACAGAGGGAGAGGATCCTTCTTTTCTTCCTCGTACTTTTCTAAAAATTTGTGTCCGATTAAAAGAAAGAAAGAAAAAAAGAAAAAAATTAACTATCGAAAATACATATATATATATACATATATAAAGCTGGATCGTTACGGAAGATTATATATCGTAGAATCAAATTCGCAACCCCTCAAGGGAGATGGAATAAGAGAGGAATCGGAGGAGAGAGGAAGAAACGAGAGGAAGAGTGAGAGGAGAAGAGAGACGTTCCGTAAGGGTTAGAGCCGGCCTGCTCGCGAACGGTGAAGGGGGGAGGGGGGAGAGCGGCGCGAGAAGGGTAGGGAAAGCGAAGAGAAGTAGGGGGGGGAAAGAAGCGAGAGGAGTAAACGAAGGAAGGAAAGGAAGAAAGAAAGAAAGAAAGAAAGAAAGAAAGAAAGAAAGACGAGGCTTCGCGAAGGAAGAAAGAGAGAGAGAGAGAGAGAAAGAGGGAAGGGAGAGGATATCGTAGTGGCGGACGAGTGAGGAGGATAAGAAGAGTGGGCGGGTGGGGGGAACGGGCGAAAGGGGGGACAGAGGGACAGAAGGACAGCTCGAGTGAGCGAGAGCGAGGGAGATAGGACGAGCGAGCCCCGTGTCTTGCGTGCCACGAGAGAGTATACAGAGAGGGCCTAAAGTCGAGAGTTAGGAGTTGTGGCTCGCGTGGTTAGATAGGATGCGTGTGCCTGGGTGCGGTGTTCCACCACCACCCGACAACCGACGGTTCAGCGACAACAGCCAGACAACAAGCGACAACGCAAACTGTAACCGCTGCGACAACAACAACAACAACAACAACAATAATAATAATAACAATAACAATAATACCAACGAAAACGTCGGTTCTTCGTTACAAGATAACGAGTATCGCTCGAGTAATAATAACAGTCGCTTGATCGCGCGCAATCAACGAAGGTTGAAAGAAACGCCTGGTGGTTGCCTCGAGCACCACGGTGCCGGGTGTCTGAACGCGGACACGGCTCGTTCCAGCCGATTTCCGGCCCGGAGATCGAGGGAGAGACAACCGTTCGCCCCTGCTTCCTCCAACCTTCCTTCGAAGAGGGACTCGAGGATATCTTGGAGTCTTCGGTCTTGGAGGGATAACACGTTGCCCGTTGCTCCCTGGCTCGGCGGAGAGTGGAATACAATTGTTGTTGTGTAGCCGGGGAAGAGGGAAGCAGGTCCGTACCACCGTATTATCCGCCGGAGAGCGGGTGGCCGACCAGCTGGAGCACCGTCCCACGGCGGCGTTCGTCGGCGTCGCGCGGCGTCGGGACGACGCTACTGGCGAGCACAGGCTCGCTGGAGGAGCGCAGCCGGCTTCAGCCTGTACCGCGGCCGACGTCCCAGCTACTCATGTTCATCCCGGATACACTGAGGAGCTGCATGGTGGAACCGGATGTCTCGACTTACCTGCAGGCCCCTTCCGTAGGACAGGTGTGCCTTCGACAACCAAAAATCGAGTTATTTCTTTCTTCTTTTTTTTTTATGTTTGTTTTTTGTTTTGTTTTGTTTTTTTTTTTTTTTTTTTGCAAATATTGGAGTTACCAAGTTAAGGAGTTAACTTAACGGTAAAACAGTGCTTCGAAATTGTAAAGATTTCGAGTTTCGAGTTCGAATCCGCTTTTTCTTGGTTTTTTTGGGGGAGGGAGAAGGGCTGGTTCACGATTCGACTTAGAGCCGCTGCTTGAGGCCCGCGCTGTGCTGATGCTTTTTTGGCCCGTAAAGTTCTACGCTCCATGCTTTTACGCTTGTAAAGACTTCTAAAGGGTTATTTGGTGCGATCGTTTGGGAATTCGTGGGTGGTTTTTTGCTGGAGTGGTGTTTGCTTGGCAGTGGATGGATGGAGTTTTCGGTAGTGGTTCGAAGTTGTTTTGGGAGTTGAAAAATGAGGTTGTGCTTTTGGAATCGTCGTGTTTATCTTTTCTTCTTCTTTTTCTTCTTTTTTTCTATGGAAAATCCATGTGACGTTTCGAATATATTCTCCTTTCTGAGAAAATGATAATCTTACAATCATTTTTTTCCGTTTCGATCTGACGAAGAAGAGGGAATTGAAAAGATGAGAGAACACGTGCGACTCGCGTGCATCCATCTACGTTTTTCCGATCGCCCCCAAAGAGACGTAAACACGTCGAGTGTTTTGTTTGGAAAGTTCGCGATCCCGGCGCTTTTCGCGGAAACTCGTCGAGCCTGTGATTCATCCGTCGAATTGTGCATCTTGTGGATATACGTTTCATCAAATAGAACGGATATTTCTTCTTTCATCAAACACGGTAAAACGTGGCGAAAATCTGTCCTAGAATCTGTGAGAGCTAGAGCCCGAAAATTACGTAATCGTTTCCTCCGGTTATTCCTGAAGAGATCGAGAATCTCGTTTCTTCCAAAAACATTTTCTTTCTTTTTTCCCCCCCTCCCCTCTCCCGAAAAATAAAACAAAAATAAAACCACGACGTATATAAATAATTCTCAGTTGTTCTCACAAAACTTCAACGCAATAAAGAAAAATATTCGTTCTCAGAGGCAGAATTCGCAAACAAGAGAAACCGTTCAAAATATCATCAAAACACATTCCTCAAACATTTTCAAACCTCAAACCGATCCGAAAAGGAGAAATGAGAAGACGATTCTTAGAAAATACCGTCAAAACTCGCAATCCATGCAATCCAAAAGAAAGATAAGAAGGTAATCGTATCCTCAAACATCCTCAAACACCTTCAAACATCTTCAAACGCGACTTTTCAAAAGACGAAAAAAAAGAAAAAAAACGCGAAACGCAGTATGCGAAAGATCGAAACACTTGAGGATACCTCGATCTTCGGATACCTCTCGCAAGAAAGAGAAGAAGATAGGAAGAAGCCGCGACGCGTGACTTAATAACTTCGTCTCCACGCGTACGGATCGGCGCGCACGCCTTTCCTCGTATCTTCTCCCGTATCTTCTCTCTCTCTCTCTCTCTCTCTCTTCCCGAGTTGATACGCGTCAGCTGATTTTCAGCAATGCGGGCTTTCGTTTTCGTGGCGCGGGAACGATGCTTAATTATGTAAGGAAACGCCTATTTATATACCCGATAATCAACGGTTCGTTACGTAACGGCGGCCCACGCCGCGTCACACGCTCAAAACTGTCCACCGCCGATTTTTTTTATATTTAGATTCGCAGATCGCTTTTATGACGCTTTACGCGACGCGCCGCGCCACTCGTCAACTGCGATTACATTCACGTACGTTTCGCTCTTCGGCCTCGATCTTGATCGAACCTCTCTTCTTTGCTTTTCTTTTTCTTCTGGCCAGAGGAACGAGAGAGACACGTGAGGCAAGGGGATAATAGTGAGAGATCGTTACATTCCTCCTTTCTTCGCATTCTTCCACGAGATTGGGTATTTTGTGAAGTAAAGTAAGGGTAAAATTTTGAAAGGGTTGACTTGAGATCGAGATACTCTTAGATACTTATTAGCGTTTTTTTTTTTTTCCAGATGATGTCGAGTTCGAATTATTTTTTAAACTATATTTAAAGACTATATTTAAATACGATTGAATTACAATAATTTTAGATCGAAAGTTTAATTTATAGATTCGAAGGTATCTGTCTATGTCGAATATATGAAAAATAAAATTTCGAATTATCGTCCGTTCGTGCAGCTATCGACTATTTTCCCCTAATTGTCAAAGCGAGAGGAGAGAAGTTTCGAGAACCCTTTCGAGGCGACAATCGGAATCTCGTAGCCCACTTAGGCGGTGAAATGTCGCGTGGATATAGCCAGGAGAAGGTTCGTTGTCCGCGTGCTCGTCTCCAGCAAACTTAGAACAGTCATTAGCGCCCGGGGCCGCTGATATTTGCTCTGGTGGCGCGTTCCGATACGTCGGCCGCGTGCATCAACCCCCGCGATTCCTCGATGGGAATGGCTTGGAAGGAAACCCACGTGACGAACGCTCAGTTTCCTTCCAGTATCGCGATATTCGCTCGGGAGAAGTGTCTATGGTGGGGATAAATTAGGAGCGGTGGGGGCGATAGGTAGAGGCGATTTATTAAAATTTTTGTTCGAATTGTAATCATCGAAACGAAGGATTCGGGATTGAAAATGATTAGATTTGCATGGGATTCGTTTTATAATTATTGTTTTCGATCGAATAAATTGATTTGTCAAGTCTTGGATTGTAATAGGATTCTTCTTATGATATTGAAAATAAACACTGAGTGTTTGTAAAAAGTATTTGAGATCCATCAAATTTGAAGGATTTTATTATCTTTGAATATTTAGTGTTTATTCGTTTCATTGTTCAAAAATTCTATTATAATTTAAGACTGTAATATATTACGTAATAAATATTTCTAAATTTCTATCTTTAGTAATTATTTATTTATAACAAAATAATTACAGAAGAGTAATGAATTTATATATAATTTTGTCAATTGATTATTAATTAATTTAAAATTAGTTTAAAATCAATATAATCAAGGTATTTCTTTTTATATCGTAGTATTAAAATTGTAAACGTGGAAATTTAGGTTATACGATTGAAAAGTATCTTATGCTTTGATTTTCGACTTATATACTTGAATTATTCAATGAATGATTTGGTACTTGGTAGATTTAAAATAAAATTACGTTGAGATTATGAAGATAAGATGATCTTTCGTATTGTACATAGAGAAATCTCTTTTTCTTATCTCGAGAAATGATTTATTTGAACATGGCAAATGTTTCATGATTCATGAATGAGAATGTAAGTGGCTTTCGTGACTGGAATATATCTTTAAACGAGTGTATTGCAATTTCATCGTGATAAAGTGAAATCGTTGGTTTCTTGTCGTAAATATGGATTTTCATTGATAGTTTGTTGTGGATTATGATGGAATGAATTTTTCTGCGATAGAAAAATTTTCTTTGTTTTTATAATTTTTTTTTCTTCACTTCTTGATCACTATCATCGTGAATTTAACTTATCCAACAATCTCAAAAGCCAAAGAAGATTTTCAAATATAGTATTTAAGTCACCTATGTCTTAACCAGTTGAGGGATAAATCCTTAAGCCCACTACTAGGCAATCTAATCTTGTAACAAAACCACTTCCAAAATCCTTAACCATCTCTTTATCCCTCTCCAGTTCTAGGCACCTGTGAATCCAACTTGTCCAATAACCTCAAAAACCAAACAAAATGATCAATTGAAAGATTTTTTAAACTCACTATCAAGGAATTTAATTATTTAAAATCTTAATCATCTCTTTATTATTTTATCCTCCTTAATTATCTGTGAATCTAATTTGTACAATAATTTCAAAAGCTAAAAAAGATTTCCATTCAAAACCATTTTTAAAGTCCTTAACTATTTTTTCATTCTTTAGATATTATATGAATTTAAATTATTTAATAACTTCAAAAACCATTGAAAATTCTTATAATTTTTAAAATCATTTAGTTCTAAACTACTTGAGAGATAAACATTTAAGGATTATCTTTATTATTCACTAAGCAATTTAACAAAACTATTATAGCATTAAACAAAACTATTTTCAAAATTCTTAACTGTTTCTTAATTCCTTTCCATCTCTAAATTCCTATGAATCCAACTTTTAAACCAATAATCTTAAAAGAAAATTTTCAAATGTAATTTTTAATCAATAACCATTCCTAATATTAATTAAAATATAAACCATTTAAACAAAACTATCTTTAAAAATCTTACTTCTTCATTGCTTTCCATCCATCTTATCCAATAACTTCAAAATTCAAAGAAAATTCTCATATGTAACCTTTAAGGCCATCAATAACCATTTCTAACCAATTGAACCAACTTTTAAAGCTCCCCACATAAACAAAACAATCTTCAAAACCCTTAACCACTTCTTCATCCCTTTCCACTTCTAAGCACCTGTGAATCCAACTTGTCCAGCAACCTCAAAGGCCAAAGGAGATTCCCATCCGACAACAACCAGTTCCACTAGTCAAAGGGTTGTCCTCTTTCCGTTTTACTACCGGCTTCCAGGCAATTCGTCTTATCTCGTGCAGATATCAGCTATTCGTTGCAAGCGGCAGTTTCCAGTATCAGGAATCGCGAAAGCGAGCCAGAGTCTATGCATATAACGCGTGTTTTCTTATCTACTCTGGAAAAAGGAAGAAAATGAAAGAAAAAAAAAAAATAAAAAAAGAAAAAGACAAAGAAGAATAAAGGAGGAAATCCATGTCAGTGTCTATCTTACGTAGAAGCGAGGAGTTTGGCTATCGATCGCCACCCTCCGCTCGTCTTTTCCCATTCTTCCTCTTCTTTCTTACAAGCCACGCGGACCAGCGACACGCAGCGTGCGACGTTCGTTTCTTGCTGCGGACCTTCGACCCCTCCTTACCTCGATATTTCGAGGGAATATTGCTTTTGGGAGTGAGTCGCTCGTAGGAATGCGTTCCTTGGAAGGATGGTGGAGTTTGATAAAGTTTTGCATTAGGTTATGGAGTGTAGAGGTAGATTCTCTCAAGAATGAAGGATTTACGATGGTTTAGTATTACAAACGTGGACGTGTGTCGCTTCGATTCGTGAATTAAGACGAAGAAATAATTTCGAGGTTAGGAAGTAGTATAAGTTGAATTCAATTCTTCAAGCCAGTTTGAAATTGAAATTTTCAACATCTTTCAGCAATCTTCTCATAATAGAATTTAAATTTTTTAAATCTTTTGGATATCTAGATAGAAAAAGATCTTTGAAAGAAATAAAATGGGTTTCATTCTTCTTTCAAATAGGTTTAGGCATTTTAAATTGGAATATATGAGATCGAATTTTAAGGCTTTTGTATTGTCTTCTTAACAATTCATGGATCAATTTTAAAACATTCAAAGAGAATTTGAAGAATTTTTCGCCCGTTTTTGGTATCTCGATTCGACAGTTCGGGGATACTACGAATCTTCCTTTGGGAAGATTTAGAATGGAATTTCCACGGAATCGAGGCGGGCCGATGCGCCACTATTTTTAGCGCTTCGAAAAATCAGTTCCATTGTTTTTTCGCGGGTTTATTGACGCGGAAAGCGGCGGTGGCTAGGGCAGGAAGCTCCGCGGGGAATTGGAACGTGGCAAGAATCAATTTTACCCGGCCTTCTTCCTCGAGTTTCGCGCAATTTGCCGATCGTCCCGCGGGACGTCCCTTGTTAGGCACCATCGCCTCCTGTCGCAGTGTAAATTTTACCCTCGACGATCGAACAATGACAGTTCCCTTCGAAATTTACCATAAATCTCTCCTCTTCCCGTAACGATATAGAACGTGTTCGAATTTTCCATCAATTTCTACGACGGCGAGAATTTTTCCGAGTGAAGTGTCCAAAGTTGCTATTCATCGTCCATCGTTTTATTAATATTATCCGTTTTACAATTTCAATGAATTTTTATAAAATCTTTTGCTTGTCCATGAAAAGCTGTACAAATATCTTCTAATTCCACCGTTTAACCTCTTTGACCACATTGCACATATGTTTAGTTTCTTTAAATAAATTAAAATTAAAAAAGTAAAAGTACAGAGAAAGAAAAAAAATTAAAAACTCGAAACACTTGACAATATTCCATTTTACTCGACAATCACTACTTTGAAACTATTATGTATATATAACGATGTCTTTCGATGCTTATAGTGTCCCTCGAAGAGATTAAATTTCTCGTAACTTCATTCACATCAAACTAAGTTGAAGATAGGTTAAATGCTCTTCACTAAAATCTATAGGAAAACTATAACTCAATCGTGCGTAAAACCGAGCATCTCTCGAGATATAAGAAAAAAAAAAAATCTTTTCTTTCGATCAATCGAATCAAACGATAAAAGTACACCAATCGAATTGCACGATCGAAACGAAGGATAGAAAGGGAGAGGAATAGCGATCCACGAAGCAAGAGAGCGGGATTGGAGGGAGGGACGCGTCGCGGGAGAGGGCAGAGCGACAGAGCATGGGGAGGGGTGTGGAGCTTTCGGTGGGTGGGGAGAGGGGAAGTTGCGTCGGTTCGAGGGCAAATCTAGTAAGCTAGGACAGAGGCTATTAATAACTGTTTGGGGTGCCGTACCTGGCCGCCGCGCGGTGCCTTCGGCGCGCGTCTAGATACGCGCGTCTCGACGACCGGCGTCTCAGTGTCGTCGCGACGACCGACGTCGTACCCGTCGTTCCGGCGTCGACGTGCTCCTTCTTGCACGGTTGATTCGCGATCAAGCGTAATTCACCGACCATTCTTCGTTCCGACGCGTCTTCGTTCTCTCGCCATCGCCATTTTCGGCCATTTTCTGCCTCGTTGAAATAATTATTGTTAAGAATAAGCAGAAAACGCGTGGATAAATTTTCTAGTCGTATATACGTGGTATAAAATCGTTGTATAAAATCGATCGTTGGATCGAAAGGTTCGATATCGATAGTGGATCGAGAAGGGTACAGTGGATTGGCAGGCGACCAGAGTGGATCAGTGTCGTTCGAGCGATCGACTCGGTGAAACGATCGACCATCACGGTGGGAGGAGAAACGCGTCTCGGTGATCGGATGCAGACTGATTGGCTCCTTGGAGGAGGATCAGCTGATCGTGTGTTAGCTGGAATATAACGTGTCGATCGTTTTAGTTGTTACGAGGTGGGATCGTTCGTTCTCGAGGTGGTTGGCAACGTTTATTTTATCAAGATTTTTTTTCCAGTAAGTATTTGGGAGATTGGACGAGCGTCGGTGGCTTTCGAAACATTTGGATTTTAATGGAAAAGGATATTTTTTGGTATGTTATTTTCGAAATTTTTTTCGTTTAGATTCGATCGTGGCTTATTTTATATGAACAGAGTTGGAACGATAGTGCAATCGCGTAGTGACGTAATTGATAGTACAATCTCGAAATCGATTCTTTAAACGTGATTTTGGATATAATTAGGTTAGGTGTTAGGATTATATCGATTGTTTAATCGATTTTCTTTTCGTTTTCTTCTTTTTGAACGGATGGTTCCTTTTTTTTTTTTCTTTTTTTTAGTCTTTTTCGTTCTCTCTTTTTTATTTTCTTTTTACCGACGTTGACGTGGCCTGAGATCGCAGAATAAACGTATTCTACGTCGACTCGTCGCGATAAACAAGCGCAACCGCGCAGAATCCGCGTCGATTTATTACCGACAACTACGCACCAAAACTCGTCTTGCAAATAGAAGTTTCCCGCGACACGTGCACTCGGCAGAGCTCTCTTTCGAAACTTTCGAAACTCGTTGTATAAAAACCCAGAATTTAAATAGAAAAAAAAATATTTGTCCAAACTCGATAAATATTTAAAAAAACATATAATAATTTATCGAAATCCAGTTTCAAATCAATTTCAAATTTCTCTTCGGTAAGATAAAAATTCTCGATCTTTCAAAATTAACGATCCACCATTTTAACACAATTTTAAATTCTTCTCTTCGTTTTAATTAATCAATATCTCATTTTACGAATCTTGAAATAAAATTTCTTTAAATCAATGTTTCCAACGATTGATTTCGAAGCAATTCTTTCGACACTTAAATCTCGTTTCTCGTGGAGCAGGATCGTTCGGTTCATCAACCCTCGAGAAACCCGGGCGGATCGCGCGTCGATCTCCCCTTCGTCCTTGCCTTCCCCTGGTCTTTTCCGCGATGACGACGCGTTCAAGCGTCACTGTGCGCCTCCTTAATGCCTTTGATTTTCGTTCGTCGCCGAAAATAACGGAGTGTCGTATAGATAGACGCGAGAGAGCGCGGCCAGCCGAGATTCGGTGACAAAGCGGGCGAGCGAAAAAATCTCCATCCGTAGATTTTTCTTCGAGCGTTTGGTGCGAAAAGTTGTCCGTCGAGGATTCGATATGAATAAAAAAAAATTTATAAAAGACAAATTCTCTTCTCACGAATTGATTTATCTGTATCGATGGCACGTCGAAAGCATAAACACCCGATAAAAGATACAATTAAGCGTTTCTCTAAATTTTTCTTTTCCGTGCAAAAATGATAAAGAAAAATTTATATAGATTAAAATAAATTCTTCCACAACGTTGATTAAAATATTTCCAGAATTCGAGGCCAATAACGTCGATCAGATTTTTTTCAAAATTTCAGAATAAAGTTATTGTTATTTAGAAATACTCGAATAATAAACGTTTATTCCAATATTCGACCGCTTTTCGAGCCTACGGTTAATTACTTGATTACACGACGCTTTGAATAATAAATTACCCATCGTACTCTTTTATTCTTAACTCGGTCCGACCCGACTCGATTAAAATTTTGGCCACGATCGAATTTCTCATTCGAAACAGCCACCTTCGATCGCTTCGTCGAGGCCGCAGCTCGAAATCATTTCCCAGCCACCGACACAAAATCGTGGTCCGTTTTCCCTCGGCAGAGACCCATCCTCGAGGATCGAAGATTCGCCGGGTAGACCCACCGGAGTCTCCCCCCTCCCCCCTCCCCCGAGGAAGCCAATAAATCCTCGAGAGTACGCAGACGACGAAGAGAGAAGAGAGAAACCCTTTACCTCTCTGCTTGCTCGAGCATGCTAACGAGACGCAACCCAGGAAGAGACTTAACCTCTCCAAGATAAAAAAGAAAAAAAAGAAAAGAAGGAAAAGAAACTGAAAACACTCGTGAGAAGAATTCGAGAGGAGGCGAGGAAAGAAGAATCGGTGAAGATTTAAATCGACCGATTGTGGTCGATTCTTCTGGGCGAAACAGGGAGGGAGGGAGAAGGAGAGAGAGAGAGAGAGAGAGTGGTGCAGATGAGGCCACGATCAATCTGCGATAGGGTGGCGGAGGAGTATTACGAGCCTGACGGTTGTTACTGCGAGAATCGGTGCTTCTGACAGCCGGACGGCAGGAGGGACAGACAGACGGTAGTGTGCCACAGCAGCCGCAGTGCTTGCGAATACTCGATGGTTCGTGTCGTTTGACGCTTGTGAAACAGAGGCCAGCCTCTTCCCTTTTCACCTTCCCTTTTTTTTCTTTCTTTTTCGATCGATTCTAGATTCACGGATGGGATATATATATATATTATACAATTTATAGACGCGTTTTAAAACATTTGGCTAAGAAATATTTTCGTTTCGGTGATATTTCTCGAGATATAAAATATAAGAAGTTGGAAGTTTTTCTCAAAGAATCGAATCCTGCCTTTGATAATTGAATTTTATATTTCTCGATCATTAGCGTGTCTCTATTAGAATAATATTGAAATCATTCGATATTTTTTTTTTTTTCCCCCATACACGTCGAAGAATATGTAGAAGAATGAGAGGAGGATGAGATCGCAGTTGAACGCCATATTGTTCCGTCGACAAATATTCCGATCGGGCGAGAGAGAGTTCTCATCTCTCTCGGGGCGAGAGAATCCGGCGAAAAATTCATCGTTCACCGTGGAACGATGTTTACATCCCCTTGAAGCGTGAATCGCGTCTATACGAGAGATCGCATTTGCCTGACAAAGGGACCAATAATCGATCCCTTCCCCCTTCTCCCCCCCCCCTCCATTTTTCTCGTCGCCCCGTGAACCGGAAACGGAGATTCGGCCACGTCTCGACTCCGGAACCGTTCGAAGTCGCGATAAGAGGCCGATTTCCCGAGGATGTCCGAGGGCGAGGTTTTTCGTTTTTCTTATCTCTTTGGTCCGGGCTGGGATTCGAATAATTTGTCCATTCCGATTCATTGAAAAAAAAATTTTTTTTTTTTTTTTTTTCGTATATATTTCGTTTCGAGGTAGGTTTTTTTTTTATAGCAGTTTGTTAGGAAGACAGAAAATCTTTGATTTCATTGCATATCCTATTGCATGAAAATTAATCGAGACAATCCTTGCATGATATACGAGAAGTAATAAGTTGAGGAAGCGTTTCATTTACGAGAACGAGAGAATATTCTTTTGTGAAACTAACCTTGAGATTTTCAAATACAAATACTAATTTTTTTAATTTATTCTGTAAAGAAGTTTAAATTTTTATTACGAATCTTAAAAAATTAAGCTTTGAAAATAGCGCGCATAATAGATAGAATTCGAACGACCAATCAGCTTTCGTTTTCGTCGTGTCTTCGTTCGAACTCTTTCGATCATATTCGATCATATCAATTTCCAGGCACAATTAATTTTTAAGTAATTTAAAAAAAAAAACAAAATATTTAAAAAAATGTATAATTATAAACAAAATATTCGCTGTTTTGTTATTTTTTAATTTTGTATTAAAAGTTTCAACGAATAAAACTACGAATAAAAGTTCGAAAATGGCGCGGCTATACAGAGTTCGAACGACCAATCAGCTATTATCTTTGTCGCGTCCTCGTTCGAATTCGATTCGACGATGCTCTTTCCGAATGGAGCGCGTGCACGGTAAACATCGGTGCTGTTTGTATTCCTTTGGGACTCGTACGGGATGGGACGACGACGATTCGTGGATATCCCTCGTTCTCGACAGACGAAAACAAAGCCCGTTAAACGTGTCGCTAATCAGTTTGCGATCGTTTGTGCACGCAGGATGAGTTCCATCCATTCATTGAGGCCCTTCTACCATTCGTGAAGTCTTTCTCGTACACGTGGTTCAACCTACAAGCCGCCAAGAGGCGTTACTACAAGAAGCACGAAAAACGGATGAGTCTCGAAGAGGAACGTCAGTGTAAGGAGGAGCTTCAGGTGAGTGATTTTTTTACTTTTCGTTATTTGTTTTATCGTGGTACTGCGTTCGCGAAGTCGTGAGTTGACGCCACGCGTCATTAGATCGATATATTTTTCGATATATTTTTCAGTGAATAGAATTTTACATTTCTAATCTTATTATCTTCGAATCAATATCGAATTTTAGATTTTTCATCCTGATAATTTTCTAACGAATATCGAATTTTATATTTCTATGGATATAATCTTCGAATCGATGTCGAATTTTAGATTTCTAACCTCAATAGCCTCGTATCGAATTTTTAATTTCTATCGATAAATTTGTCAGTATTGAGATGACGTCGAATTTCTGTCTAATTTCATTTAATTTTCGGTTTTTGATATTACGTTGCTACGTAATTATTGCGCATTACTTCAATGCTTATTTTCTAATGGTATAGGCTTGTGAATTAGGCGTGGTATTGCTGGCGGTGATTCGTCATGTTTACGTTTAGAATGTTTTGATTACGTGCTTTTAGAATTCGTTATCATTTCTTTATTCTTCATTAAAATCCGTGTTCGTAATAAATAAATAAGATACTCGATCGTTCAGTGATATTTACGGTACTTTTTATCGTGGACATAGAATAAATTCTATTTAGTCATTACATTTGCACAACGAAAGCTACAAGTTCGTTAAAAGTTATTAGAAGGAACACGTGAGATGGCTCTGCTAAATCATCAAGGATTTGTTACCAACCTGACAATTTGAAACGTCAAATTAAGAGCGGATATTTAGAAGCGTTTAAACTGTCTCGTTCCCGGTTTACGATGAAAATTCGGCCGTTTAAAACGTGCCAGTTGTCGGCGAAAACGGTACACGGAGGTGCACACGCGATAACGAATCGATATAATACCGGCTGGAAATGTGATAAAAGTTCTGGGCGGGATTTTCATCGGCGAATGTCAGCGTACGTTTGCACGAAACCGTCATAGGCACGGAGGTGTGCTGCTAATTTCATGGTTAAGAATAAAAATAATGAGGTTCCGGCCTATTTCTGGCGCAGAAACGTCCTCGTGACGCGTGCTATCGCTCAGCCTCAAAGCCAGTAGCTCTCAATCGTCCTGCGTCTCGGTACTCTTTATTAATAGAACCATTTAGCGCGGGACCAGGGGCATTAACGATCCGTGTTTGTGAATCACGGAGCGTTTCGATGCTCGATCAATTTTCGATGATTTGTCAAACTTTAAAATATTGTGAACAGATTGTGAAATTAATTTTTTAACAGTTTGTATCGGGTTTATTATTAATTTTAATTTTATTTTATTTTTTTAAATTTTAATAGGACAGGGACTCTTCTAGGGATTTTTAGAGATTTAAGTTGAACTGTAAATTCATATATCGAAGTAGTTAATTTCTTTGAATTTTTACATTCCAGTTTTAGCTTTTTTTCTTTGAAACGAAGCGTCGAGATTTAGAATAACATCGAAGGATTTTTTTATTTCTTTTACGTAGATAGGTTTCCTATCTGGTAGTTAAGTTTCAAACAAAGCTCGTGTTTAACTTATCTAGATTTACGTTCCATCGAAATCACAGATCGGTTTACGACTCTTTTCTAAGTAAGTCGAGTTACTTTCGTGAAGTTAAATATGACCGTCGCCGACCGTCGATCACCTAACCTCAAAATCCAGCAACGTTCAGCTTCATTTTTTCGAGATGTACCGTGCGAAAAATGCTTAAAAGTTGGAGACAAATCATCCAATTCAACTTCTCCGAGACTTTTCAAAACGAAACTGATATCCCGATCCGTAGCTATCGTGGTGAGGTATATACCAATAAAATCCCAATAAACCGTCGTATCTATAACCTTCTCCAGATGGTCCAAAGAGAAACACATCCGGCCAATCGACCCCCGGCCCCCTTCGATCCCCTTCAACCGGAAGTTCAATTAAGAGGGAGGAAGATGAAAAAGAGAGAGAGAGAGAGAAAAAAAAAAACATGGAATAAACGGAATAAAAAGGAAAAGAGGACAAAAGAGAGAGAGAGGAAGAGAAAAAGCGGAAGAGAAGTCGGTGAACCCCGGATATCGAGCGAGGTTGCCGCGTCGGCTCGGTTCGACGAGTCATTGACATTCGAATTTTCGGCCGGACCGCAATCTTTTCCCTTCTGGTCCTTTTTTTTTTTTTCCTCTCTCTTTTTCTATTCCTCTCCCCGGTGGCGGCCTTCGCCACCAACCAAACCCCCTGCCAACCCCCTTTGGTGCACCGCTAACATCCGCCGGCTTTCTCTCGTCTCTCCACCGCAATTCGTATTCTCCCTCGCGACGCCGTTCGATCAATATTTTAATTTCGCGATGCTGCGGTATTTAGCGGGACCGAAAAGAACCGGACGGGCCGATGCTCGTGAAAGAAGCGTCGTCGTCCCACGTGGTGGCATCCACGATGTAGACGACGTGGATATCGATGGATCTGATGGAAATTTAGGGAAGATCGTCGTCCACGATTTTCTTTCTTCTTTTTTTCAATTTTTTTTCTCGTTTCACGACTCGATGATGGCCAATAAAGGATGGTAGAAAGAGAGAGAGAGAAAGAGAGCAAGTTGATCGGCGAAGGATAGTAATACTCTTTCGTGAACTTCTAAATTGCTCGTCTTGATCGCTTTTGGCCGGTGTATCGTCTCTTTATCGCTAATGTACTTCCCTCCCTCTCGATAATTTCCATCGAGTCCTTTATCCCTTTGGAACAATCTTTTATGAAAATTTTCGTAAAATGGGCGAAGAGGAGGGAGAGAAGAACTCGATAAGGACTCGAAGGATCAAATTAACTCTTAGAAAGAAGCAGAATGATCTCCTTCGATATTACTTTTCCTTTGCAACTTATCCAAAAACGGTAACTCCTTCAGATTTGGATTTTTTGCACAATTCTGTCCACGAACTATCGAGCTAATTCTTCGAGTGACGGAAACGAAGTTGTGCGCACTTTGTTGATCGGTCTGCTGCGAATTTCGTGCCGCGCTGGGGAGGGGGGAGGCGGGAAGGAGGAGGAGGAGGAGGAAGGTACGATGCGTGGAAGTTTTTAAAAAACGAAAGTGGCTCGGAGCCGTTGGCGCGCGCGCGGGTCGCGTTGAATTTTACATGAAGTACATTTAATCTGCGTCGCACGAAGCCCTGCAGGCACGGCCGAGCCCTCCTCTATTATATAGACGGGGGCTTTATGAAATTGTGACCGAGCGGAACATGCACCCCCTGTAATCGATGATTCTACTTGCTTGTCTGGTCGTTGATCTTTCAACGATTTTTTTGATAAACGATCTTTCGTTTATCGACTTGATCATCGATGAAGGAACTTTAAGTCGAACGTCGTTGAATCCGTTGTTGATTCGAATCGGAAATCGATCGGTCTCGGTTGTTGAATTGTTTTGCCCAGTTTTTAAAGTTTTAAAGAGGAAAGATTTTAGAAAACTTTTTTTCTTTTTCACGATAAATTTAAGTTAAGGAACTCTAAGAAAAATTTTCGATGGAAAGTTTTAAATGAGAAGGGATACTTTCTTTCGTGTTCTGTATTCGGTTCATTGATAAATATATTCGTTCGAAGTAAACTCTCCGATCGATGATTTCTTTTTTCGAAAAATCTTTTCATTTCTTCGATAAATATAAACGTTCAAACAAATTCGATGTACTTTCATGTTCAGTATTCTTAAACTTTTCTGCAAATCTTTCAAAAATTTTTCCATCCTTCCAACGAATCTATGTTTAGATTAATTCTTTGATGAACTTCTCCTTTAATTCGATCCTTTTCTCCAAAAACCTTTTCTTTCTTAGACTCTTTAACATTCTCAAACTTCTTTTCCAAAACATTTTGATTCTTCCAACAAATCTACATTTATAAATTAATTCTTTCTTCGTTTGATCTTTCTTTTTCACTTCTCTACATTCAAACATTCTCAAATTTCTCGATCATCTCTTTCTCCAAGAAATATCTTTTCATATACCTTTAATAAATCTCAAACTAATTCTTCTTTTCACTTCTTTACAATAAAACATCTTCTTAAATTCTTCAACATCCTGAAACTTCTGAATGATCTTTTTAAAAAAATTTTTTCATCCCTTTTCACTCCTTCAAACACCTTTAAATTCTTCAACAGCTCAATCTGTTTCTCCAAGAATCTTTTCTTCAATAAATCTAGATTCAAATTCTTCAAGAAACTTCTTCAATCAACAATTTGTTTCTCCAAGAATCTTTTCATATACCTTCAATAAATCTCAAACTAATTCTTCTTTTCACTTCTTTACAATATTTAAACATCTTTTTAAATTCTTCAACATCCTCAAACTTTTCTCTCTCCAAAAATCTTTCAAATAAATCTAACGTTCAAACAAATTCTTCAACATCCAATCACCCCCTTTTCACTCCTTCAAACACCTTTAAATTCTTCAACAGCTCAATCTGTTTCTCCAAAGAATCTTTTCATATGCTTTCAATAAATCTACATTCAAATTCCTTCCTCCAAGAAACTTCTTCAATCAACAATTTGTTTCTCCAAGAATCTTTTCATACGCCTTAAACAAATCTACATTCAAATTCTTCAATAAACTTTTCAATCAACAATCCATTTCTCTAACAAGCTTTTCATATATCTTCAATAAATCTACATTCAAACAAATTCTTCAATACTTCCTGAAAACTTCTTAATCAACCATATCCCTCTCTCCAATAATATTTGCCTTCCATAAATCTTCAAATTCAAATTTTTCAATAAATCTCTCAATCAACAATCCGTTTCTCCAAGGGATCTTTTCATACTCCCTCACAACAAATCTACATTCAAATTCCTCAATAAACTTCTCAATCAACAATCCGTTTCTCCTCCGAAAAAACCTTCCTTTTCACTTCTCACATACAATATTCAAATATTATTCTCAAATCCTTCAATTATCCTCAAAATCTTCCCCTTCTCCAAAAAAACCTCCTTTCCACCTCTCCAATCTCCAAAACCTACCAATTCAAACCAACATTCTTCAACATCCCACATCGACTCTTTTCACAATCCTCTCACACAAATCTTCATTACATCTCTTCAACAAATTCTCAAACTTCTTCTCCCTTCTCTCCTTCAAACAAACCCCTCTCATCCCCTTTTGAAATCCCTCTCCCCCCCTCTCTCTCTCGTTTCGAATTCGAACGCGTCGTTAATCGGGCGACGACGCATTTCGTCGTCTCTGACCTGAAAATTTTCGTGCCGGCTTTCTAGCCGCTCGACACACAGGCCACGTACGCAGATGCTTTCCAGAAAGAGGCGGGAAAAAAAAAAAAAAGAAGGAAAAAAAAAAGGAGCGATACACATTTCATGGCGTTCGCGGATAAAAAGCGACGACGCGTTCCTCGTTGACATGCGACGCCCGTCCCCGCGGAAAATTGGAATGGACGTTTCGAGCGAGCGAGCGAGCGAGAGAGCGAGAGCGAGCTAGCGAGCGATAGAACGAGAGCGAGAGAGCGAGAGAGCGAGAGCGAGCGAGCAAGCGAGAGAACGAGAGCGAGAGCGAGAGAGCGAGAGCGAGCGAGCGAGCGAGAGAACGAGAGCGAGAGCGAGAGAGGGAAGGAGAGGGGGGTGACCCTCCACCTGCGCGTATCTCTCTTACTCCATTTTCTAATCTTTGAAAGCCGGGAGTATTCGATTCCATCGAACGCACAGGAACACAACGAGTGTCGCACTTTCTCCAGATCTAGATTCGCGTCTACCTTTCGTTTAAGTTCGATTCTTCTTTCTCTCCGTTTCGTTTTCCTTTTTCTTTTTTTTTTTTAATCGTTGTTCCTCGCCAATTTGCAATTGCGCTTGCAAGGGATTTATTTTTATTTTGGATGGAGGAGGGGTTCTTTTTTAAAAGAAAGAATTCGTTTTCGATTCTCTTTCGAAATTGAGTATGTATGTTTCTTTTATTCTCAATCTTCTTTTATTAAAATTGAGCATCCCAAATGCCATTCTAATGCTAAATTGTATTGGTGCATTTTCAATTTTGTATGTGTGTATATTGTGTTTTTAATCTTCTTCTGAATGTTGGACGAGGGAAATTTTTTTTTAATCCGAATATTTGATCCAGTGTCTGAATTAATAATTCCAAGGTTTCTCTGATCTTCGATTTTCTTTCGATTCTGCGTTCTTATCGGTAGACGTAACAATTGTTGGATAAAAGGAATATTTGCTTCTTTTCTTTGTAACTAAGATTGTTAAATTTTGGCAAAATTTTCCAACAACTTTCTTTTTTCTTTATCTAAGAATAAAAGAAAGAAGGTAATTGGAAATTCTGGAAGCAGATTTTTTCCACGATAAAAATCGAATGTCTCATGTGTTTGTAAATCAATCGAATCCAGAGTTTGAAATAATTTTAATCGCACATTAACGAAATAAATCGCGAATGGAGAGATTTTTTTTTTTATTCTCAATCTTCTTTTATCAAAATTGAGCACGTCTCCCAAATGCCATTCGAGCTAAATTGTACTGGAGCATTTTCAATTTTCTTCTTCTGGATTAATTTTTATTTTAATATTGCAATTTTTTTTAACAATGAAAAAAGCTCCTCGTAGCAAGATTGTAGACAGATTTTAATATTCTAATAATTTTCTAATAACTTTCGTTTTGTTTTTATAAATTAACTCGATGTTACAATAGAAAAGAGAAATTTTTATAAATTAGAAAGTTTAAAGGAATCGTGTCCTCAGCGGATACAATAATCGTAAAATAGATAAAAAAATTATTAAACGGAAGTTCATTAGAAAATTATGAAAAAGAACATTTTCATTTTCGACGATTTTCCCTTCCGATTTATATGTAAAATTATTAGCATAATTTTCCGATAACTTTCTTTCTTGAACGAAAAAAAAGAATCGAAACATCGAAAGGAATGTTTGATTTGACCGACATTAATCTCGATTCGATCGAGATCCACAGTTTCCAGAAGCTTGTTTAACGTTTACTCGCGATTTTTCACCACTACAGTGTTGTTTCAATCAGTGAACGCATAAATGAAGGAGGAGGAGGAGTCTTGCTTCGTTATCAAGATAGGAAAAGAGGAGAGAGGGAAGCTGTACACAGCTCAAAGGCGTGAAAAAGAAAAACTTTAGTCCGAATTCCGAAAAAAAAGATCCGAGGAATTTACAAATCAATATTAGATTCTTATTGATCGAAGATAAAGAAATATGTCGGCTCGTCACTCAAATTGTTGTACAAAATTTTATTTTTCTCCGATTCTTGAGCCTATATGGAGATTTAATTTTTAGAAAGGAATATCGCTTCTTATTACTTCATTCAAAAATATGTATATAACATAAATATATAAATATATAGAAAAATAAATATAGTATAATATATAACTTAAAATAAAAGAGAAAAAAAAGTCAACAAGTAATTAAATAAAAATGAAAAGTACGAAATTACGGTTTTTTAAAATATTGACGATAACATTAAATATATTTACTTACGATTAAAAATTTGCTAATTTTATTATGAATTTGTTGATTCGGCCGCCGTGGTGACTGAGACTCGCCTCTCGAGCGCGAACGGTTAATACATCTGATCGATACGAGTGAGTGTGGGTATATAGAGAAAAATTGTTAAAAAGAACGATCGACGGTTGGTAAAAAAGTATCGTACTTGGTAGTAGTAGAATTAGAGCTTTTAAAAAAGTTTCTCACGCCTCGACTTCTTTCGCTTGACTAAGAGCGATATATATTATATTCTCGCTCATATATCCGTGAAAGGAAGGAAACTGCCCGAAAAAAACTCTCTGTTTACACGCACCGTGGAGAGGAAGGAATAGCCCGATAATCGCGGCTCGCCTATTAACCTCTTCGTGGAAAGGTCTCGGCGAGTGCCCTCGAAAAAGCACGACACTCCTTTTTCCTCCCCACCCATCCAATCTATCGTTAAAAGTAAAAAAAAAAACTCATATATAAATCTCTCCCCGTATAGCCGTACCATCCACCACTTTCCAAAAAAAAAAAAAAAAGACGCGAATTGAAAGGAAGAAAAACGAGAGAGAGAGATAGAGAGAGAGGTATCCGAAAATCCGTCGTTTTCTCTTAATTTCGAGACAGGCCGCAGGACGACGATATCGACTACTTCAATTCCATGAGAGAGAGAAAGAGAGAGTGAGCGAGAAATAGAAGGTAGAGGGGGGAGTTTTCGGTCTCTGTTTCGAGAGGATCCTGTTTCGAGAGAGAGGGACGAAACGTGGCACCGAGAGTCCGAGAAACGACTCGGTTTAGGGAAGGAGGGAGGAGGAGGAGTGAGAAGAAGGAGAACCCTCTCGCCCCTTCGGCTAGAGGGACAAAGATATCGCAGCGAGAACAGTGTGGGAAGAGGAGGCCGAGCGCAAAATGTGTGCAGAGGACAGAGAGAGAAAGAGAGCGAGTGCACCGACCAACACCCGCAAGAAGTATCCTTGGTACACGGGTTTGTACAACACACGACGAGGCTAGTTTTCGGGGGCTGGTGGTGGGACAGAGACGGATGGGGTGAAAGGAAGGAAGATGGAGAAGAAAGGGTTGGGATATGTACATACACGTATACATATATATATATATGTATATATATATATATACATATACATACATATATATATATATATATATATATATAGAAGCGTGGCCGGTTGCGGGGAAAAAGAGAAACGGAGATGGAACGAGGAGGAGGAGGGGGGAGCGTAGTAGACATGTAGCGCATACGCCGTCGCGACGGAGGCTGCGGCTACGCGGCGCCTACCAACCACCATCTATAATCTCTATGCGGATATCGATTTTCCACCCTGTATTTCCTAAATTTATGCAAACTAGCGTCCTCCACCCACCCACCCCTCCGTCTCTGCCCTTCGGCCCAACCGAACCCCCCTCTTCCCCCTCTCCCTGTCCTGTACATGTCCTATACCATCCTCTAACCATCTCTCTTACTCTCTCTCTCTCTCTTCACACTGGTTAGCTCGATGCACATGTATGTATGTACGTGTATGTGTGTGTATGTGTACGTGCGCCGGCCCCATTCATCTAACGAGCTGAAGCGGGCTATCGCATCACGATGCACCTCCTCGCACCTCCTCGTCACGTCGAGGAGAGGTGTATTCCAGTTTACGTTACGGGAAGGAGGGAGAAGAGGGGGTGAGTGGATAGGGTTCTCGATACACGAGGAGGGCGACCGCTTGTTAATGTGTCGGATTACTCGGGTTATTAATTTATATTCGAACGCGTGGCACCGCGTTAAGGGGGGGATTATCAGGAAAGTAGAGTAGGGGGGGGAGATTTATCGCGAGAGATTTTCTTTCTTATTCTTCCTTTTCTTTCCTTTTTTTTTTTTTTTTT
>NW_025223857.1:2213634-2239440 GCF_014066325.1 Apis laboriosa
TTTTAATTTTTCGTCAAGTTTGATGTCTCTCAATTCGATTAATTATTTCGTTGGAAAGATATAATATTCTTTTCTCGTCCGAGATAATTGTCCACGGTCGTACAGTTTGTTTACTTTCGCACAATGGCGAGAACTGTGTACCTTGTAGTTGGACGAGGAAACGAACACACGAGAGAGACTTACGCGTTGCAAAAAATATTCTCCAGAGGATAGAGTAAAGCGAAACCTGAAACCTAAATATTATCAACAAATATTATTTTCTTTCTTTAACAACCTTCGTTGGGAGGAGACCTATCCTCTTTTGCTCTTTACCCCGCGGCGTTTAATCGCGTGTGAGTTTTTTTTTTTTTTGTTTTACAAGGGGCACACGGAAGTGGGCACAAGCTGCGAAGACAAACGGTCGCCGGAGAAGACGAGGATGACGGCAGGCATATCGTCGAGACGCGAAATAATCCGTTTCCTCGCCCCGCCGTTTTATTGCCAGCCGAGGCGCATCGAGGCGTCCGGGTGAACCCTTTTCGCGCGAATATTCCCGAAGGAGAGTGCCGAGACGCCGGAAACAATGGCAATAAAATTTTCGGAACGGCCTCCGACCGGTTTCCACACGTTTTTCTGCCTCCCTTCCCTCCCGGGGGTGGCTTTATGGCTGAGCGAGCGAAGATTTTATTTTTTTCTGTTTCTTTTTTTTCTTTTTTTTAATTTAATCGAAGGATCACTCGAATTTCGAAGATTTTATTTATTTATTTATTTATTTTTTTCAATTTAATATTCGAAATTTTTTTCTCTCTTTGAACTTTTTTTATTGCAACGTCGAGAGCGAATTGTAATTGGAAAGGACAATTTTGATTTGAATTATGGATCTTAATGTTGCGTTCTTTTTTTTTTTTTTTTTGTTATGCAAATGTATCCGAATTGAAAGTTGTAAGAACGATGGATGAAAGGAGATAGGGACGCGATATCGATTAAAAGCCTCGTTTAAAAGTAAAACTGGGGGGAAATTGGGGCAAAGTGGGTGGCCTTAACGAATCCAATCGACTTATCGAGCCGCGATGAATTTCGCAGTTCTTTACCACCCTCGAACCCTTAATCTGGCCGCTCCGTATACCCAAACAATCAATTCGGACAAATCGGATTGCTGGCTCGTGCGCCGACTTTTAAATATCCCCTCTCTCACTTTTAGCTCCCGAAAAAAAGGAAAAGAAAAATTACAAAAATCTAACCGATACCTTTAAATGCTTCCAGGAAAGATAAAATTTGGAATGAAAAAAAATTTCGAAAAATCTTGAAACTGATTGATCATTCTCTCCAACTTTAATCTTATAAATATTTCGAATAAAATACAAATGAAAATAGAGTAATGAAACATTAAAAACAATCACTCCAAGAAATTTACTTTTTTTAATCGAATAATATTCCTTGAATAAGATACAATATTTAAAGGAAAATAATGCAAAATAATTCTTGGAAAAAAAAGAACTTTCTCCTAAACTTTTCTTGTAATAATTCTTGCAATTTAAAATTCCGTTCACAAAAAGAGAAAAAAAAAGAAAAATTGTACTCGCTCCATATATAATTTCTCCAAGAATTGTAAATATCCTTAAACGTTGCAGGATCCAATTTAAAAAAGAGAAAAGGAACGAAAATAAAATTTTTTACTCGCACAACGACGAATATAACCCGCGAGGAGGGAGGGAGATTTTTAGAAGCGATCCTTGTCGGGGTGAATCTCTCTGACCCATCGAGATTCACGCGGCAACCGTTAAAACACAATTATCATCCGTTTTATCGTCGGGAACGTCCCCCGTTCCGCGATTTACAGACCGCCATTTTCGTCGTTTCCTCCCGGTTAGATCCTTCATATTATTGCCACGGACGTCCATTAAATTAGAGTACAATCCTGGGCGGGGAGGGGGAGGGGGGGGAAGGAGGGGGACACGGTCGCCCATTTCCATTGTCGCCGGGACGATAAATAAAATCGAGGGGGGGGGGGAGGGATGTATGGAAGAAAACGCTACGTTTTCTAAATAAATCTCGAAAACCCGCGTTATTTTCGCGTTATTCAACGAACGGCGAAAAAGATAGATTCCGCGAAGATAAAAGGGTGGATAGAGACTCGATCTCCTCCTCCTCCTCCTCCTTCTCTCCTTTCTTCTTCTTCCTTCTTTCTCCAAGGAGACGCCGGTGTCTGAGGGAAACGGGGGAATGAATTATGCGACCGGGGAGGAGGGGGAGGAGGAGGGCTATCGGCCCCGCGCTCGGATTAGAAAAGTCTCTCTTATGCTCCACCGTTTATCATCAAGTTTTGGGGGATCGTTTTGATGAAGGAGGTGGTGATTTTTTTTTTTTTTTTTTTTTGTTTTTTGTTTTTTCTTCAACGGTCTTTTATTTTCTTTAATGTCGCGCCACGTGATGATTGGGAATTCCGGATCTGTTGGGAAATTTTATGTTTGATTTTTGAAGAGTGGAGAGAGAGATGGGTATATTAGTTTTCATTGATTATTGGTTTTTTTTTTAATAACAGTGGAGAATGATATTTCGATGGAGAGAGATATTTTGGTTAATTGATTACTGAATATTTAAAGAGGGGATATTTTGACGTTAGATATTTTTTTTTTAAATAAATCACGCTTCATTCGTAGAATTTTGGTTCTTCGTTTTGCGAGAGTATAATCAAAAATTTTCTTTTTAGAAAAGAGAGAGAGAGAGAGAGATAGTTCATCTGCATTATTCTTCGTTTTTCCAAAAGTATTTCTTTTCAGTGATATTTGGAGAGAATCTTGATACTTCATCCCCTAAATTCCTCTTCATCCCTCTGTAGAACGTAATTCAAAATTTTCTTTCAATAATATTTAAAAAAAATCCTGATACCTCATCCTTCAAATTCCTCTTCATTTTTTGAGAAAATAATTCAATTTTTTTTTGTGAAACAATTGTAAAGACACGTCTCTTTTCAATGATACTTATTAAAAAGAAATACTTCGTTCCTTAAATTGATCCTCGTTTTCTAAAAATATAATCCAAAACAGTTGAATACAAAATATAGAACACGTTTTCTTCTCAATGATATTTCATCTCTCGATACTTCATCCCCTAAATTCCTCTTCATCCCTCCAGATTAATAATCCAAAATTTCCTTGTGAAATTAAGTTTATGTTTCTTTTCAATATTTAGAAAATATTTAGAGAGACACTTCATCCCCTAAATTCTAACTTTTTCCAAAAATATTTTTTTTCAATGATATTTGAAGAGAATCTTGATACTTTATTCTTCTAAGATTAATAATCCAAAATTTCCTTGTGAAATTAATACGATACATTTTGTTTCAATATTTAGAAAAAGGAGACATCCCTTAAATTTTTCCACATTCCTCTGAAAGTATCCAATAAATTTCCTCGTGAAATTATATATTTCATTTCACTAATACTTGAAAAACAGAGAATATCCCTTTCATCCCCTTAAATTATTCTTCCTTTTCCATTTATTTTCCAATTCTCAAAATTTTCAAGAATCTACATTTTCCAATAATAACCAATTTTCCCCTCCTCCACATCTTCCTTCTTCTAAAAAAATAATCCAAAAGATCCCTCCAATTGTCTCGAAATTGAAAAGATCGAGAAAAAGCGCCATCATCCCCCCCCTCGAAAAATCGTTCCACATTGGGGTTGTCTCCACCAGCGAAGAAGGGGAGGAGGGCTCGCAAACAAATTAAGCGCGGCATTTCGCGGCGTCTCGAGGAGGAATCCTCGTCGTCTCGCGCCCCCTCAAAGGCAGCGCGCGGAATGAACCGCCTCAGGGCCGGTTGAACAGATGGGCAGGCAGGGTGGGGGTTAAACGGGGGGTGGCACGGGTTGCCACGATCCGCGGTCGTGTGCGTACGCACTAGAGCGCTTTCCCCCCCTCCCCCTCTATTTTCCCCAAGGTACACAAGTGGAAAATCGAGCGAGAATATTTTCATCGTAATATTAATCGCGCGATGAATACTCGATTCGAGAATAGTGATTCGTTACGATATTATTATATTTTATATTATTAATATTCGAGAATCTTTAATTTCAACGATACAATACACGAAATGCTATTTCTATGATACAGTGTGTTATAATATTATTATACATAATATTATTATAATATATTAATAATACAGTATATTATATTAATAATATTATTATATATATTATACTGTATATGCATATGTAGTGTATAGATATATCGTGTAATATTGTATATACAATAATATTAATATTTATTTATTTAATGTAATATTTGATGGAAGAAAATATTTGTTATTCTCTCTCAGCTCTCCTCCAAGATTTCACTGACACCCTGTACATAGATACATATATATATATATATATATATATATATATATATGTAAAGAGATGGAAAAGAGTAGAGAGGGTTGTAATATTTACAACACTCTATGCAGAGGCCGGAATTGCCTATAAAGAAATCGCGGAGTCGCTTTGTTCGCGTCATAACGTAGTAACGTAAGGGGCCAGCAGCTATACGGTCGGGAAGCATGCCAAATTAATAAATATATTCCAGTCTATCCCAGCCTCGAGCCTCTCTCTCTCTCTCCCTCCGCCCATCCTCCCCCCTCTCTGGGCCGCGTGTAACCATCGAGGGTTTGGAAGCGGCCCACCTATGGGCTTCCCATAAATTCTCGATCGACGCTCGACCGACCCTCCAACCCTTTTACCCAAGCCACCGACACTCTCGAGCTTTTTCCTCGTCCCTTGTACACGCGCATACGAGCACTTCCGTGCCTCGATCCCCTCGTTAAATTTATGGCGCGGCTTCCGAAAACTACCTTCTTCCAGTCCATCTCGATTTATGGAAACTCGAACGAATTTTTTTTTTTCCTTTTCCTTTTTCCGCCTTCCCTCATTTTTCCTTTACGTAGTTTCGCGAATTTGAATTTTTTTTTTCTCGAAACGATGATGGAGTAATAATAGTGTATATAGTGTATATAGATATAGTGAAGAGTGTTACTTGAAATGAGAAGTTTGGTGGCAGTCTTAGTCGTCTTTTTGTTTTGGAGGATATGGTATTAGGTCAGAAGTCACATATTTTTAGAAATTTTTTTTCCTTTGCAAATTTTGAAAAGACGATGGAATAATGTGAATGGTGGTATAGTGAAAAGTGTTATTTGAAACGAGAAGTTTGATAAGGAGTGATGATATTGTGTTGGAAGGTATTATTTGATTAATGGTAAGAATTGTGTATAAGTTATATAGTTTGTACATTTTTAGAAGAATAAAAATTAAAAAATCGACATTGCAATATTATAAAATATATTCTTCTAATTGTAGTGAAATTTAATTATTATTATTATATAATCATAAAAGGGAACGTGGAAAAATGTAATTATTTTATCTCTATACATCTTTTTCCCCATTACAATTAATAGATTCGACGAAAGAATATCTTTGTGTTATTATGTCGATTGAATTTTTCTTTCTCCCCTTTCCCCATCTGCTTTCAAGGTAGAGAAAACTTTCTCAAATCTCGAGCAACATCCCTCTTCCCAAGTGCAACGAAACAAAGTTTTAAGAACCCGTGGATTGGACAATCGTCCAATTCGAGCGAGATTCTCTCTCGAGAAAATCGTCGCCACGTAGACCGCGAACACCCACCTCCTCCACAACTTTTCCCTCCCGACGCCACTTCTCGACACTCGTTTCTGCTCTCCTTTCGCCCGCCCCTTTTAAACCGTTTCAAAAATTTCTCTAACGCGTCTTTCTTTCTTCCTTTTTCCCTTTTTTCCCGCGCCACCAAAAATTTCGAATATCGTAAATCGATCATCCGCGGACAACACTCTTTTTTTTTTGGGAACTCATTTGCCTCCCGAAATGCCCTTTAATTCCCGTGACACGCGTGTTACACCGCGTGTGCGCGCAATTTTGATGGGATAAGCGTCGCGTAAACACGCGGCGGCGACTACGACAACGACAACGAAGCGCGCGCATAGCCGAAACGAGGCTCCACTCTCCCCCCTCCACTCCCCTCCAGGCCGAAAAACCGTGAATCGATACTACTCGCTCGCACACGTGCGCGCCTCTCACTCTCTCACTCTCTATGTCTCTCTCTTTCTCTTTATATCCCTCTAGCGGGCTATAGGAGAAATAGCTATATAGATTACGCTTACGGCGGCCTCGATTTAACCCCCGACGTTTAAAGCCTTTTGAACCGAGCAATCGAGGTGGAGACGCGTGTTTGTCTGTGGAAGACGTTTGTTCCAACCGCGAGTTGGAATCGGGATTCCGGTGTCTGGTGGATGTGCAGCGGCATAAACGATGATGGGGAAAATTTAACGGGGAGAATTTAACGTATAATAAAGATAACGTAAAATTAACGTGTAATAAAGATAACGTAAAATAAAACGTATAATAAAGATAATTTGTCGGTACCGGAATCAAAGTAACAGCAAAGCGGATCAATTTAATGAAGAGTAACTGGTTAAAGTTGAACTTTATTACTCGAAATTTTTAACTGGTTACTTTTTCATTGGTTGAGTTAATTGATCAACTCTGATTGATCTCTCTGTTGTTGTATGGTAGTTGCTCATTGAGTTACTGATTATTTATGTTCTTTTTTATTTGAGTAATAATGCGATGATGTTCTCGGGTAATTTATTCGAAATAATTTTTACACTTTTGTTGCTCGGTGCGATTAAATTATCGATTATTCTTAAGTAATGAATAATATTATCACATTCCTTCTTCCATGCGTTTTTATTTACAATTTTCACCGTTAAGTCAATTGATCAATTGATCGATTATTTATTACATAAAATTAATTTATTAGAAGCGGAAAGCAACAAAATTTTGCTTCGTGTCCAGAAAACGATTTAAACGGATATTTTGGATCTCGACCGATGTATTCTTATAAATTAAAATCGAGAAAAAGTTGAACCGCAAAATATTATCGCAGGAATAATTTTTGTTATCTGTATCGCGGTTCATGTTGGCTGTATGACAACGATATGTGTAAATTGTTGGAAATATTAAAATGATTTAAATGATTAGCTGTAGGCTGTGCAAAGATCATATTTCAATCGTATTTCTCGTGATTCTAGGATGCGTGAAAATTTAAGGAATCAATCGCAATCTTGCTTGATTGGAGGCACGTTTTCATCGTGATTCAAAAAGAGCGCGTGATCCCCTTGCTAAATGATACCATCGAATTCTAACCTATAAATCAGCAGCTCTCGAGTAATCTTTAATAATTCTATTCGAATATAAAAGTCGAGAAAAAATTTCATAAAAAGTTTCAATTGTAATTCTCGATTTCATATTAAATTAAAAAAAAGAAGAAAAAAGAAATTCTATTTCTAATTCTAGCATTCGAAATTTATTATTTAAAAGATGAGAATTGGAATTAAATGTCATCGAATTTTTTCAATCCTCAACGGGATATAAAATTTAAAAATAAGAAATTTCTCCAATCCTCGATTCGATATAAAATCCAAAAAATTAAAATTAGGATTGAATGAACAGATAGACTCTTACTTATCTGGATATATAAAATTAAAAAAAAATTCTATAATTCAAAAATAAAAAATTTGAAATTATCGAATAGAGGAAATGTTCAAAGAGAATTGAAATTATCGATGGAATCCTCGAGTTGATATAAAATCCAAAAAAAATTCCACGATTCAAGATTGAGAAATTTGCGATTTCAATCGAAAGGAAAAATATTGAACCTCCAACTCTATAGAAAATCGAGCAAAAAAAACTCCACGATTCAAAACTTATTATTCCAAAACTAAGAAATTCGAAATTTCGAAAAATTCGAACGTCGTCGAATAATCGAGGAAAAATTTTGAACCTCGAATCCTTGGACTCGAGATGGAAAATCGAACAAAAAAAAAATTTCACGACTCAAAATTAATTACAATTAAAAAAATATGAGAATATTGTATTTGGAAGATAGGGGAAAAACCACTTTTCAGGCCAGGGACGAGAAGAGAAAGAGAGCGGGTTCGAAAGTAAAGGAGATCGCGAGGCACGTGGGCACGGGAAGTGACGTGCACATGGCCGACCCAAACTCGCCTGCCAAAGATTCGTAAACCCCGTAATTCGTACGTAAGGGGCTAAGGCGTTGTTGATTTGGCGTACGCCAAAAACACACCGACGTGGCCACGTGGCGAGACACGCGCTTTTCTTTACTTTTCTCGCGATCATGCGCCAACCGGCTCCAAACCGCTTGAAAAATTCATCGAAACTCGCCGATCTGCCTTTTGTCTCGATGGATCTTCGATCCTCGACAAGAATTATTTTTCCACTCGATTTCGGGTGAAAGAAACGATCGAACGTTTCTTGGAAACGAGTCGAGTCGAGATTTTGTTATTAACAGCGCTTTTCTTTTTTTTTTTTTTTTTTTTGCAAAAGTGTGAAATCTTACTTGGAAATCGTGGAATTTTTTCGTTGTTGTGAAAGGAAGTCGCGTTTCCTGTTTTCTTTTTTGTTCCACGTTGTGCTCTTTAATTTATCCATGAGTTGGTGAGATACATTGCGAAGCTGATTCTTCTTCGTTCTGTAAATATGAATTTTTCTATTTTTAACTTTTTTGGAAAAATTATATAAACGTGAATTTCTTTAAAGAATGTAATTTTTTAAAAATTACGAAATGCAATAACATCAACAAAAAGAAATCACTTTCCAAACATTCCACCAATTATCAGTATTGAAAAAAAAAAAGATTTTTTTAAGATCCAATAAAGATCCACGACAAAGAAACCATTATTTCAATTCTACAAAATTTCCAAATAATCCAAATTAAATAAACAAATTTCTACTCCTATTCAATATTTCAAAGGGAGAGAAGAAAATCCACCTCCACTTTTCAGAAGAGAAAAAAAGTATATCAAACCGTTCCACCAATTATCGGTGTAAAGGACAGATACTACGAAAAGAAAAAGAAAAGGGACGGGAGGGAAAAAAAAATCTACACGCAGAGTAGATTTCTCTCTCCCCTGTTCCACCAATAACAATAACTTTCACGGAAGTGGCCGCCAGACCGAGGCGAAACCAGCCTCTCGAGGCGTCCATTACGCCGCGATATAACGCGTCTCGGCCATCCCCTTTCCTTTCTTTTTCGCTACCTCGAACGACCTCCCCTTCCCCCGCCCCTCCGCGCCCGCCCCCTCCCCCCGTTTCGCGGTCCAGCAGGCTGCGACAATTTGCCGCATAACGATGCCTTCTTTCTTCTCGTAATTGAATCTAAATATTAAAGCTCGCCGCCGCTGGGTTTGGCGCCGTCCTCCTTGATTTTTCCTTCCTTAACGCACCTCCTCCCCCGCCGGCCTCGAGGAGGGAACCTAGCCTGCACGACCACCACCACCATTACCGCCACGGCCGCCACGCCATCCCGTGTTTTAAAAGTTTCGAGACCGGCATCCTCGTTGCCCGCGTAGTATCGTTCGCAGCTCGATCCACGGTGAAATTACACGGAAACGCGTGTTAAAGGGCTCGTTGAGAAACTTCCCTCCCTTAGATAGCCCCCTCCCCCCCCTCCCTCTCTCTAAACGACCGACCGCGTCTCGTTTCTGCTTCGCGGGGTTTATATTCGACTGCTAGACGCAATTGCCTTGGGTTAGAAAGGAAGACTAGGCTAGGGATATTTGATGGTCACTGTTGGTGGAGATTTTTTTTTTTTTAACGATATCGCAAGAGAATCTGTTGGAAGAGTTGTTGTAATACGATTAGTAAATTAAGATGGATATTTTCCTTTCTTGCGAAGAGGTTGTAAAGAATGTATATATATATATATATCAATTTCGATCATTGTATTGGAACGAAGCTAAACTAAAGGATATTTGATAATTACTATTGGCGACTAGAGAGTTGTAATTGTTTCGATTAATTTAAAATTAAAGTACTATTTTGTAATATTAGATTATTGCTCGCATTTAAAATTAAAAGTCGTAATAGTTTTAGAATATATAGATTGTATAAAGTGAGTCATGTAACGCAATATACTTGGAATAATTATTCTTTCTATTTTACAGAATTTATTTTATTTAAATCTTTAATTCATACATAAAATATCGTTGAGAATCAAAGTGATAAAACGAATCATCGAATTCATCGAATCAACATCATTATATTCGAAGCGATCAGGTTACGTGACCCAATCGAAAATAAAGAAACGTCCCCGCAGCATCGATCCCCGCCACCACTCGATTACACAACTCCAATTAACCTCATCAAGGGGGAGACAACCCCTTTCCGTTCTTCTCTCCCGACCCTTCCGGTGCACAGTCTCGCTTGCCTCCACCTCAACCCTTCCGACATCGCGAGAATGGAAAGACGAAAACGAGCTGACCGTCGGCCGTTAGGCTAAAAATGCAGCCTCCGCTTTATTTCCCGCGCTTGAAAATAGCCCATGAGGCTCCGCGACCGTAGTCGCTGCAACGAGTGGTGGGGGAAGGCTGGCGTGGAGTCGGAACGGGGATGGATCGGGGTGGGGAGCGCGCGGCACTGTGAGCATTTTAGGAGTGGGGTCGACCCCCTCTCCCCACCTCTGGGCGGGGGCGCGAAGGGAGGGGAGCGTTTGCCGACACACATACTCACATACGCGTAGAACGCTGGACGTTGCACATGGGGATTTTATACAAGGTGGCACTGGTTCGACGTTGTTATCGCGATCGAGTTTTTTCGAAATTGCGCAATGGATGGATGACTTTGGAAGGGAAGAATGTTGAATAGATGGAAGCAGAGAGGTAATAGTTTTTTTGATTACTTTCCTCTTTTGTTGAACGTTGAAGCGTTTGAACGACGACGAAGTTTGTCCTTTCTTCGAGACGATTGTAAGGTAGGGTAGATATCTACTTTGACGGTAGGTAAAGGTAATCGAAGTGCTTTTATAAATTAGGTTATTACGAAAGTGGAGAAAGGAATGGATTTAAATGGTTTTGCCTTTTTCTTTTGGATTGGGGAGTCGAGATAAGGGAAGAGATTTTAACGGATAGAGAGATAAAGGTTATTGTAGAAGAGCAGGAAGGATGAAGTATTATGTATTACATAGAGAACATAGAGAGGTAGTTTTAACAAACTTCTCTAAGCGAACTTTCCACCTCGGTTCCCCTTATTTCCCGGATTCAACTTTATCCTGCTTTTTCCAGCCTACTTTACCAGAGAACACCGTGTTTGGGCGAATTTTGAGGGTGGTAATTAGATGGAACGGAGATTGTGAAAACCTTTCTTTGGAATGAAATTTTTTTAACTTTAAAAATTTTAACGAAGAGAACGAAACGTGTTATAAAGTGAATGGAACGAAGATATTAATCGTTGGATTAAAAAGTCGAATTAAACTCGGCACACCCGGTATGCAGAAACGTGCGTACGTTTGCTAAATTCATTCGCGAGAAGTACGACCGTAATACGTAATTTCGGTGTGCGCGAATTCGAGGATGCGCTTAATGCAGCGAGCACACGTACGAACTCTCGTAATTATGTACGTGGAATTTTAAAAGAACGTACCGGCAATGAAATTAAAAAACGCCGTTCTGAAAAAAAGAAGAAAAAGAAAAAAAAAAGAAAACTCATAAAGTGACGTTCAACTTTTATGAACTGTCGGTTTCGCGTTACGCCTGCTTTTAGATTGCACAGAGGATCTCTTTGACCAGTCACCAATTGAATTGTCTTGACGAATCACTTATTGCAAGCCTTTCGACTCGTTCAAACATTCGTATATATATATGTATATATATATATATATTCTCTTTGAAACAGCTATTCTTAAAAACGAATACGATACTTTTACAATTTTATTATAATTACTATATTATTATATTATTATATTAATTACTGTATTCTATATTCAAGGTCGTGTTTCTCATTAGACAGCGATAAAATCGTGTAAAATTTTTATTTTTCGTCTAATTTTTTTCTCGCAATTTTGTACAGCAATTATATCTAGAAAGAGGTAAGGATGACGCACGTGTGCGTTTCTTTCACGTCCGCGGCAGGTATGTGGCGTGTCACACCGTGTCATATATTCGCGCTTCTTGAACCGTGCCACGAAGCTCGCGGCAAATCCAAAATAAATCGTCGGCAGCTGTTGCGTCCGTATCTCGCCACTTCTCTGGATACGAGGCGCGAATTTTCCGAGCTACGGTTCCACGATTTTTCTTCCTAAAAATTTACTCTCGAATGTGTTACCGGAATAAAAAAAAAAATCGAATCGGAAATTTTGAAAGGGAAATAAATTGATATTTATTTCTTTTTCTCGTTACATCATTATATTATCATTCCATTTTTATCGTAATTGTTCATAAAAAATTTGGAAAATTTATCCTCGTGTTCCGCTCTCGGAATATACGAACAGAGAGAATCGAATCGGTAAATTTAGAAAGTTGAAAGGGAAATAAATCGATATTTATTTCTTTTTCTCGTTATATTATATTATCATATTCCATTTTTATCGCAATTCTTCGTAAAAATTTATTCTCGATATTTGCTTTCGGAATATACGAAAAAAAGATTGAATCGATAAATTGAAAGGATTGAATAAATCGATATTTATTTCTCTTCCCCATCATGATAATACTAATATTCTATTTTTAACGTTCTACTTAAACCTTCCACCTACGATCGATCTTCCCCCTCCCCCCAAAAAAATCTTTATCCACAAACTTCCAATTCCTCCACTCCCCATCCTGTTCTCTCCAATTTCATTTCATACACCCCCGTGTCTCGCTCGATTTCCGTAATTATCGTCGAAACGAATAATACGACATCGAAAAGAGAAAAGGAAGAGGAGCTTCCTCTCGAGAGGCGCGTCGTCCCTGAAGAAACGGCAGCAACCTGTTCCCGCTTTGACTTGGTGTCTCTCCCCACGCGCCTACGCGAAGAAAAGAAGGAAGGAAGGAAGGAAGGAAGGAAGGACCCGCAGTGAAACGGAAATAGAAAAGCGGGGCGAGTTGTGCAGACTTGCCTCTTCCGCGTTCTTCCTTCAACAATCTTCCCTTCCTCGATTCCGCCACGTCTTCCAAACCACCCCCACCCCACCCCCTCCCCCGCGGAAGGAGGCTTTGTTTCACCGTTGATATTGCGATTGATCCCCCTCCCTTCTTACTTCCTCGGGATTACCTTCTCCGGCCGGCCGTTGGATTCGATGGCCCCCTTTTTTTTTTTTTTTTTTTTTCTTTTTTTTTCTCCAAGCCACTTCTTGCAACGCCACTTCCGTTCCGATGTCGCATTTCCCGGGGAAGTGTTTGTGTGCGCGTCCCGAAAATAGCTACCGCTTTTGTGAGAATCTTTCTTTCCCCCTTCCCTCCCTCGATGGATCTTTCAAGGCTGTTGTTGTCGCGTCGCGAGGAGGAGAGCGAGCTCCTGGAAAAATTTGCCTCGCGTGTCGCTCGTTCGCCTTCCGTCGGCGGCCACTTTTTAAGAGTGAGAGAGGATTTTTTTTAGGGAGGAGGAGGGGGGATAGGAGGGGATGTCGTGAGAGGAAAGTGGCGGGTGGAGAGTCGCTCCAATTGGGTGGGTGGAATTCAGTGAGAGGATCTTTTTTTTTTTTTTTTTTTTTTTTTTGNATTTGGAACTGGATGATTTGGATCGAGGAGAATTCGAAGCCTCTGGGAATTATGGAATTGGATATTGATGGACATCTCGAAGGATTCTTTCGTTTGAACATCCTCTTAATTACGAAATTAGAATATTCTCGAATATTATAAACTCTTAAAGGGAGAGGGGGGAAAGAACGTTCTGTTTGAAATTCTTAGAGAATCGTAGCCCTCTCTTCTGTAATATCCCTCTCTAACTGCGATTAAAAAAAAAAAGAGAGAGAAAATTGAGAGGGAATTGGTGCAGGAAGAAACGATTGTTTCGAATCGACCGCCACCCCTCGAATTTCGAAGAGGGAAAGAATTTCCTCGTGTCCCGTTTTTCGGGATAATCGCACGATCGGGAGAACCCCGATCCCCCCCCCTCACGGTATTTACGTTCAATTTCACCGAGTCTAATGTAACGAGGGGCTCTCGTTGGCTCTCGAAGTGAGACGAATTCGATTGCCCCGTCGCGGGACGTGGACGGAGGAGGGCCGATCGAATACGACCGGTACGTGAACGTCGTACGGAAGGAGAGTGGCATAAAAATGAACCGGCTCCCCGAGATTTATTTACACGGGGAAAAGTTACGGCTTTTATTCAATACCTGACTCGTCGTGGCCGGCGAGAAGAATTCAAGCCGGCTTGTTTCGACGGCTCGCAACCACGAGATTTTCACCTCCTTCGTTCGACGTTATATTCTTCTTCCGAGAAGAAAGAAGGCGCGAAGAATATTTTCCAAACTTTCTCGAATCCTCGAGATGAAATTCCATCCCCTCGTTGCGCCTTCTTTCTTGTTAATTTTATCGCTCTTCGATCATTTTATTTCGATCTTTCAATCTTTCGATCTTTCGATCTTTCGATGTTTCGATGTTTCGGTGTTTCGATGTTTCGATCTTTCGATCTTTCGATCTTTCGATTTTTCGATCTTTCGATCTTCCGATCTTTCGATTTTTCGATCTTCCGATCTTTCGATGTTTCGGTGTTTCGATGTTTCGGTGTTTCGATCTTTCGATTTTTCGATCTTCCGATCTTCCGATCTTTCGATCTTTCGATTTTTCGATGTTTCAATCTTTCGATGTTCGATGTTTCGATGTTTCGATCTTCCGATCTTTCGATCTTCCGATCTTTCGATTTTCCGATCTTTCGATCTTCCGATCTTTCGATTTTTCGATCTTCCGATCTTTCGATCTTTCCATCTTTCGATTTTTCGATGTTTCGATCTTTCGATGTTTCGATCTTTCGATTTTTCAATGTTTCAATCTTTCGATGTTTCGATGTTTCGATGTTTTGATCTTTCGATCTTTCGATTTTTCGATCTTCCGATCTTTCGATGTTTCGATGTTTCGATCTTCCGATCTTCCGATCTTTCGATCTTTCGATGTTTCGATGTTTCGATCTTTCGATCTTCTTACGATCAATTTTTTTAACTTTGTTTTTTCTTCAAAAAGAAAAAATTTTTTTAACTTTGCTTTTTATCCTTGTGAAAAATTATCCTCGCTTCAATTATTTCTCTATACATACTTTTTACCTTCATCTTGTTTTATTCCTTTCAACTTAACCTTATTTTTCAATTTTTGTCTTAACTCCCCCCGTTTTTCGAGACGAAGTTATATAGTCGATATATGTATAATCGGAGGCAGAAAATTTTCCAGAAATACACTATGCTCCGCGCACGGTCGAGTGGAGTGGAATAGCATCGCGAGAAATCGGCGCGGCGTGAACGAGGTAAACTGCCGCGCCTAGATGTACATACGCATGTCACGATATACGTGGCCTGTGCGGCCCTCCTTCACACTCGGCATACTTGATCGGGTTTATGCAGGATGCACCGTAACCGCAGCCCAGTACTCTCCCACAGTTGAGAGACCCGGCTCTCTCTCTCTCTCTCGCTCTCTTTCGCTCTTTCGCTCACTCGCTCGCCACACATTTCTGTACGCGAGACAACCAGGGGAACGTGATTTGAAATTTTCTTTCGCGCGAAAAACGCTCTCTGTCTGTGTAGTATTAAGGACAACGGAGTTTAACCTGGGAAATGGCGTCGACGCGTTTCTAACATCTAGATTCGTGTTTGAATGATCGGGTAACGGTGCTTCGACGCGCGATTCTCGTTCTCCTCCGTCGAGGGGGAGGGGGAGGAGTCGAGGTGAATATTTCCATGAATCTGTCTTCCCGACTTTTCGAATCGAATGCGTGACGAGTCGAAAATGGAAATTGTTGCTCTATGTACTGAGCAGTGGTGCTCAATGCTTTTCCTTTTTTTGCGTTTTGATGCTTTGCGAGGGATCGTTAATCGTAAAAAGAAGAATTCGTTCGAAGAGAGACGAGATCGAAGAATTTTTCTTTATTAAAGTCAATTTTCAACTCTTCAACGCACTCTTTACTCCTCCTCTTCCATCCAATTCATTCTTCCGTTGCATATTCATCGTTAATCTTGATCATCGGCAACCTCAAACCATCTCAAACCATCTCAAACCATCTCAAACCATCTCAAACCATCTCAAACCATCTCAAACATTGCCCTCCAAGCGATCCTCTTCCATCCAACCTTCATACTCGCCATTTGCCCTTATCCTAGACGACTTCAAACGACATCAAACGAGATCAAACAATCTCAAATCGATCGAGCTTTGAATCCGTCGAGCAAGAAAATCGAGCATCCGAATCGGGAAAGAAAATTCCTCGATCGAAATGTATCGAGAGGCCGTTCGAGGAAAAAAACGTGACAATGGGCGATGGCGATGGCGATGGCTGACACGGGGTTGCGCGTGTTTCCACGCGGCCGCGAGTTTAGACGCGCAGCAACGCGGCAGCGGTTTTTCTCGTCCCTCTTAAAAAGTATCGGTGGGCGCACGTGCGTGGCAGAAAGGGGCTAGGCGGGATAGATGGACGGTCGTCGCCGCTGCCGCCGCGCGTCGATGCATTCCGCGCGCTTTCCACGCATTTCTCAGGGACCTTATGCACCCGCGCGCATTTGCTATTCCACCGCTGGGCCGCGTCCGTGAGGTGAATAAGAGAAGCCGCGAGGGGCCGAGGCAGGTCGTCAAGCGTTCGCCCGCCTCCCGTGGCGGCCAACTTGCCTCCAAGATTTCCACGGTGACTGAAAAACGAGCCTGCCCTAGGCGTACACGCCGCACGGAATTTATTTATTCGATGTAACAGGAGGAGGAGAAAGGGAGAGAGAGAGAGAGCGTTCCGCGGAGGAATTCCACTACGTTTCGAGCGAAATAAGAAAAGAATCTTTTGATATTTCCATGCTCCGTCATATTAGTGGTAACTTTTTATAGGGGATTTTATAGGGGATTTATAGTAACATAAGGCGATAGTGATCTTTTTTTACAGGGAATTTCTTGGTTTTTTATTTTATAACTAGATATTCGAGATATTCGATTAACCTAGAGATGGAAGATTTTCTAGAGATTGCCAATAATTTTTTAACAAATTTTTTAAGAAAAATTCGTCGATAATAAATTCGCTCGTTTTGGGGGAACGATTTAATTTGAAGTTAAATTAACCACGAAAGACAAGGACGCCGTATACACAGGGTCGCGGACGGTTGGTCTGGAGGAAGGTCAAGATATCGGTAGAGGGGGAGGTGTGTATGTGGAAGGGGACACACGGGAACGTGATCCCGCATATCGTTCCGACGAATAGTTTGAGGTCACCGTTGCTTTGGTCCCGAGCCATCGGGCGGAGTTTGTAAACTGGCCGAACTTTCAACGGATCAACAGCTGCCGCCATCCGCGGCCCATCGATGCACGCATTCCCCGTAGATATGATTTCTGTGACCAAGAAATGGTTGTTCAACCTCTTCCTTTTTTCACACCTCTTACGAGGAACTAACTCTTGATATATAATTAATAAAAATTATTAATTATTTTTCACCGAGCTTATTAATTGTCGTCCAAAAGAGAGAATTATCAAAATATTATTATCTCTCCTTTGTGGAAGAGATGGGTAATGGAGATCTAAATTATTCATGAATTTTTGGAAAAATCGTGTTCGAGTCGAAAAATTTAATTGGAATTATAAGAAAGAGGAATTGGTTATTTTTAAATTATTTTTTACAGAACGAGAAGCTGGAAACAGAAATAATAGGATATGATAGGATATAAATTCGTTTCTCATTGTGAATTTTTGGAAAAATCGTATTCGAGTCGAAAAATTTAATTTGGAATTATGGGGGAGAGGAATTAGTTATTTCTGAATTATTTGTTACAGAACGAGAAGCTGGAGGTGAAACAGAAATGGGCCTCGCGGCTTTTGGGCAAGTTGCGAAAGGATATCACGCAGGAGTACAGAGAGGACTTCGTGCTGAGCATAACGGGGAAGAGGCCGGCCATGTGCGTCCTTAGTAATCCTGATCAGAAGGGTAAAATGCGCCGCATCGACTGCCTGCGTCAGGCCGATAAGGTACGTCTACTTACACTTCTAATTTCTCTTTAGAAAAACTTTAATAACATTGTGACATTCCATCCATAATATCCTTCTCCTTTCAAATTCCAAACCTAATTCAAAGTTTCCTAATGCAAAATATATTAATAATCCTCCACGAATATTTTTATAAATTAATTTTTTAATTTTTATAAATTATCATTGATTTTTTTTTATGACCTTATTAAAAAAATTAAGAATCAAATTAAAAATGGGGGAATTGTCGAGGCAATTTTTTTTTGTTGGGGAAATTTTTAATTTTTAATTATTTATTATTTTTATAAATTATTGTGATGGTCTTCGAACGATACGCGGAATTAAAGAAAATTAAAAAATTAAGAATCAATGGGGGAATTATCGAAGCAATTTTTTTGTTGGGAAAATTTTTAATATTTAATTATTTATTATTTTTATAAATTATTGTGATGACTTTCGAACGATACGCGCAGTTAAAGAAAATTAAAAAATTAATGAACAATGGAGGAATTGTCGAGGGGAAATTTTTAATTTTTAATTATTTTTATAAATTATCGATTTTTATAAATTATTGATTTTTTCTTCGAACGATATCAAAGAAAATTAAAAAGTTAAGGAACAATTTTTGTTGGGGAAATTTGGGTGGCGAGGGTGAGGTGGGTGATACGATAACGGTGGGTCGTAATGTCGCAGGTATGGAGGTTGGACCTAGTAATGGTGATCCTCTTCAAGGCAATTCCGTTGGAGTCGACGGACGGGGAACGGCTGGAGAAGACTGCGGAATGCGCTCAGCCGGGCCTCTGCGTCAACCCCTATCACATCAACGTCTCCGTCCGGGAACTCGATCTCTACCTCGCCAATTTTATCACCAGCCACGGTAAGGGATATATAACGACCGTTCCGTTCCATTTATTCTCACCAAATTTACCTTTTATCCTCACGCTCTCGTCAAAATTTATCCTCGGTCCGTTCCGTCGATATTTGGTCGTTGAACGGACAAATAACTTCGAGGCGAAGTTTATTCAACAACCTGTTCCTTTCCCCTCCTCCTTGGTGTAGAATTTTCGCAATTTTGGTTTAGGAATTAATTTTTAATATTTTTCGAATTACTAATAGAAGAATCTTTACTATATTTCAAAATTTTTATCCCCAAAAACCTTCAAATATTTTCACTCGTTTAAATTTCTCTTCTATTCTTATTTAATTTTTTATATAATAATTAATATATTATATTATAATTATTATTATTATTATTATATATTATTATATTATAAATTATTATTATATAATAATTATATAATCTTAATAATTTTTTATATAACTCGTGATAGTCAAGTTCATTTTCATTCCTCCATAAAAATTTCTCAAACAAGCATTTTCTCAAAAAAAAAAAAAAAAACAAACCTCAAAAGTCTTCCGTCTCTCCAATCAAATCCAAGCCGCCTAATAACAACCCCCTAATCCTCGACCCCAACCTCGAACACCAATCCTCCTAACCGTCCACCCAATCGCCTCTCCTGTCCAACCAGGAAGTATTGGCTCGGCTCTCGTTGATCTCTCGTACCAGACCCAGAGAGACAGAGAGAAAGAAAGAGAGAGAGAGAAAGAGAGAGAGAGAGAGGCGGGTGGCTGAATCGAGCGTGGCGCGTTCATTCACTCGCACATCCGTCCATTCAAAGTGTCCACTCGACTCGGCTTCGATTCAAAGTTTCTTGGAACGCTCTGCCAATTTCACCGGCCCCCCATACAAACACCGGGGCCCTGGTCTCGCACCCGTCCCCTCCCTCCACCCACCTCTCCAATCTGCCACATCTCCAAGGGCGCTGCCAACACTCCGGTGGAAGAGCGGTGATCCGTTTTGGCGGATCACTTTTCATCGAGAATAGCATCCTTGTCCAACGTCCAAGGCATCCCCGGATCGCGCGCGGATGAATTTAACCCCCTCGTTTCGTGGATTCTGGATCCAGGCTTGGGGCGAAGATGGAATTGGAGAGGGAAAATTTCGAGGCGTGGAAAGGCGTTCGAGAAATTGGGATTCGTTAGAAATTTTAGAAATTGTATAGAAAGAAAGGTATTCGCAAATTTCGGATAATCAATTTTTAAAGAATCGACAAGTTTCGCAGAAATTAAAGTTATCGTTAAAAAGTGTATCATTCGATCCGTTTCAATGAAATCTTTATATTATATATGATTATTTCCAAATTTTACTATCAATCCAGTATCCTTGGTGAGAAAAACGATCACCAACGGCGTGTACGAAGAGGAGCGGTGGTCAAAGTAGGCGACGAACGGTCTGGAGAGTGCCTAACCTACCCCATGTCTTGGCAGCGAAGCGTTTTTTTCTCTTTATCGTAGGTGGTGCGCGGTAGGCCTGGCCAATTTTTGCGTCAACCACGGGTGTAAACATTAGAAAGCCGGCTGCCAAGCCGTGTGTTTGTTGAGCCACACAAGAGTTCGAGAGCCTGCGAGAAAGAAGCATAGAGAGAAAGAAGGAGAGAGAGAGAGAGAGAGAGAGAGAGAGAGAGAGAGAGAGCCAAACAGAGGAGAGCGCGTGGCGAGACACACACACGGGGCGAGAGAAGACCGGCGGCCCCTCTGCCAGGACAGCGCGCGTACGTACGTACGTACGGAAATTACGTATTTTCAGACTGAGTCAGTGAGTTCGATGAAACCGAATGAAAGAAGAACCGCGGACGGGCGCCAGCCCCGGCCCTCCTGCCAGCTGATCGATCGAAACACGTCGATCAACGGGCCACGTGCACGTATGCACGCGATTCGTTCTCTTCTTCAGTTTCTTTGTTTTCGGGACGAATCGCGTTTCGTCGCGTTGGCCGCAGGTGGCGTTGGTGAAGCGATCGGAGAGGTTGTGGAAATTTTGGAATTGTTCGAGATTGAGAGGAAGGAAAGGATCGAAGGAGAGAGCTATTTCGATGGAAATCTCTGAAATTTTATATAGATATTCGGGAGGATATCGATTTTTGGATTTCTGTGTGCTAATATTGTTCATAGGAGGGATAGAGAATTTAGAGGTTTATATACGGAAAATTTGGAGGTTAGGTTAGACGTGCAATAGTTTATTTGCTGTTGGAAATAAAACGGGATCGTGTTTGATGAATTACCATTTGGAAAAATGTTTATTATCGAAGGTTAATCACTGCTTGAAAAGTACACGATCCTCGATTCTGGATTCGTTTGTTCTATTAATGAGATCGGCGGTATGTTTGCAACTAGAGGCTTAATCTATTATTTCTATCTATATACGTTCATGTGCAATTTTAGAAATTTACGATTCGTTCATTTATATTTATCTTCTGCGTTCATAAATTTCCATGGAATCATAATAAATATTGTATATTCGTATGTCAAAGTTGATTATCATAAAAGTCTTTGCAGAATTTTATGAAAAGTACAATGGATGCGAATAGTAAATGTAACGCTCGAATAAATGGAATGGAATAAATGAAGTATCATTCGAGACTCTCTTTTCAGAGAGTATCTTATTTCTCTTCTCTTCTTTTTTTCTTTATTTTTTTTCTTTTTTTTTTTTTTCTTTTTTATTAGCTCGTTCGAAGATAAATCCGAGTCAGGAAATTTCGAGAGAAATTGGTGAACCGACTCGTTCGGAAAAAATCAGTTTAATCGGCGTTTATTTATTCTCATCTAGGCTGCGAGCACCACGAGATGCTTTGCGAACTTCGCGACCCAATTAATATGGTCGAGACAGTCTCGAGATCGCCGGCACATTTTACGCGAAGATTCGTTCGTTTGGAATCAGCCATATTTCAAAGTTTTCCAACTTTCGTGAATTCACTCGAAAAGATTTCGCATTCCGCTTTTTTATTCTTCCCGTTGTTCCACTTTCCGAGCTTCAAGGTCTCGATTTAAATCCGAAAAATTTATATCCTTGTTTGTCGTAAATCCCTTATGTCGATTCCAAAAATTTTCACCGAGTTTTAACGTTACTTAAAAACATCTCGTATTATTATTATTATTATTATTATTATTATTATATTCTTGAGCTATTCTTTCTCAAAAAAGAAATCTATTTCGATCTATGTTCTAAAATATAAATCTAATGACATCAGCGACGTATTAATTCGATATAGATGTATTGGGAAAAAATAACTAGAGACTGAAGAATAAAATGATAGCGATGCAATCGATTATATCGATCGTATCGAATAAAGAAGAATCGTATCGCTCGTAGGATGAGAGTTAATTGTCGAATCAGCATGCTTGAAACGCGCATGCGCACAACTATCGAAGAATGCCGATCGACAGTACACGGGCGACGAACGATCAACATCATAAAAATTCCTAACCCTCTGTAAATATACACGATACCACAATAATATAAACTTGCTGGCTGCCAAGGCGTGGCGTGGATAGCGAAGGCTTCGCTACTTCGGACCCTTTCGGATTATCCGCCTTGTCGACGTATGCTAAAAGTAGACACTTGCTCCGTTCGTTTCGACTGACCTAATAGACGATACATTACAGAAGGGAAGAAGGGTAAACGTACGAAAAGATACGATCAAGAATACGTAATAATTGAATTCTATCCTGTGGATTTTTTATTATAAAGTATTCGTTAACAATTGAGAAAAGAAACGATTAGAAGAGTGGATGGAAAGGTGTATGTAATTGTTGAGGTTATGGTGGACTATCGATATTGGATGGTGATAGTGATTTGGTTATGTTCTTGCTCTCTTCATCGGTTTTAACATATCAAAAATGATGGGATAATAATTTCGAATAATCTTTTTCGTATTTCGTTCTCGAAAGAAGAATTACTAAAATGCAATCATTGTTACTTTCATTTATTTCGAGAAACAACCTTGGAAAGAATCGAATTTAGGCTAAAGAAGGAAAAGTAGAGGTTAATCGTATATAATCGAGACACTGCGTATTCGTCCTAAGAGCTAAATATCGCCCGGCCGGTCGGTTGCGTAAGTATCATCGTCTCTTATGAAAGTGTTAGAGAGAGGACAGGTGCCTCGACGCGTGTCGTTCTCGGACACGTCGCATTTTCGCGATGCCACTGCGGCAGAGGCGAGGTCCGTTTTAGACGGGCCGCATTGAAAAGTCGGCAGGAAAATCCACGCTGTATGACTTCGATAATCTAGCACCAACCGGAATAAATATCTTCCGCCTCTTAAACTCTTAATATAACGTTTTAATTACATTTAATCGTATTAAAAATTAGATTATATTTCCCCCTTTTTTTCAGCTTTCTTTTACTTATATTCAGAACTTCTAAGTATTCCGTATTAAACTTTTGAGGTTATGTTTTAACTTTTATTCGATCTCGTCAGAATTTCTTCGTCGTAAGAACGTTAAATTTTACAACGAATCGATTCGAGCGTACAAGCGATATATGATCTCTGTAAATCTCTTTTCGAAACTTTTTAAATTCGAATTTCAACGAGTTAAATCGTTCTTTTCCAAAATTTATTTCCCCTAACCACTCTCGCGCCACTTTCATCGTATTATTTCTGCAAACAATGAAAGCGGTGTTCGCGTTAACAAATAAACAGAGTACAAAATAAACGGCCGCTCGAAACGAACTTTTCGTCCACTCCCAAGGGAAACGCGGGCAAGTACGCGTACTCTCGCTCCGCGCGTTTTCACGCGTATCTCCGCAAGTGTGTACGAATCGGTGTGCCGTGCACGCGAGCATGTGACCATGCGTGCCGATGTGTGCTCGCTCTATAAATAAATAGTCGACGGACATCTTGTTGCGAGCTCTCTCTCTCTCTCTCTCTCTCTCTCTCTCTCTCTCTCTCTCTCTCTCTCTCTCTCACCGTACAATGATTTTCATTCGTGTCCACGCGAATACCTGAATATTTTCGCGTCTGTGATTAACTGATAGCCTGTATTGATTTTTTAATTTTTTTTTTTTTCCTCTAGTAAAAGAGTTTTGAAATTTTTCAACGGAACATGCATATTTTTATTTGGCCTTTGAAAATGATTAATGAATCGCAGAAGGATGATTTTTTTTTAAACAAAGAGAGAATGGAACTACCAGGGTGTGTCAAAGAGGAAAATGAAATTTGTTTATGACGTCAGAGACGAATTCTGCCGCTATTTTTAATAATTCTTGGAAAGGTGGATTAGATAGTTCGTCTTTTATAGTGTGACTACTCTAAGTGGGGGATTATAGTTATTTATGTTGCACGATTATAATTAATACCGTACATTCGTGAATATATATATATATTAATACACATATATATCTCGTTTCGCGTAATTTATTTATTTTCCAATTCAATCGTTAAATTAAGAAAAACGATCGGCGTACAATCGGATCAGATTTCGAATCTTTCTCGTAGTTTACATTTCGATCGTAATATCGTATCGAATGTTATCTATTCGTGACGAATGATTTTCGAAAAGATTCTCAGAAAAGCGAGTAAAATTGTTGTCCTTGAGGCAATTCCCGCGTTTCGTCGTCGCGAAATCGGTCGCGCATTCATGGATCACACGGTGTCAACATCTATCCGTTTCTCTATTATTGTTCCAAGAGCGAACGTATCTATCGGTGCCCGCTAAAATTTCTGCGTCGCACACGCACCTGTCCACCGGACCACTGCCCGACTAATTTTGCTGTTACACTACTCTGAAGTATCCTCTGCGCCACGTTGTGTCGTAATCGATCTCGTTGCCCCGTTAATCTGTACGCTAACTACTTTACTTAAAAAATTGTCGAAAATTTAACAATAAGATTTTTACTGTCGAATTATCAATTAAAATAAAGTCGAGTTATTTTTCATTAATGGATTTGGGAAAGGGGGAAAATATTCGAATGTATGTCCTAATTTCGATTAAAAAAAAAAAACTTTTCGAATTTCGTAACGAAAAATTTATAGGAGAAGAAGAAGAAGAAACGGAAGCGAATTCGATTCGAAGAAATATACTAAATTTTAATGCGACTCGGTTCGGCTAAACCGAAATAGACAGCGCATTAAAATCACGCGTCTTCTTGTCAGCCGTATTCAACGCGGATAAATTCCGCTAGCGAAACGAAAACAACACGATTCGATACTCGGGTCCAATATTTGCTGCTCACCCTTGAATCCTTCGACTAATTTTGCCCCACCGATCGATCTCCAATTTTCTCGATCTACTCGCACTTATCTCCGTTGCGAAATATATCATTGCGAAATATATATATATATATATATATATATATATAAAATGTTATCCAAAAATATACGACGTCTCGAAATGACAAAATCTATATGGAAATCCGTTCGATCGAAAGGACAGGGATGAATCTCGACGAGAAGAATTTTAATTTCTCGTTCTCGCGCGAAGATTTTTTTTTTTTTTTTTTTAAGAAAATTATATACGAACGAAAAGGAAAAAAAAGAGAAAAAAGGAGATCGGCTCGGTGAAGCGAGGACCGATATAAGGTTGAGTCGCAATTAAAAATAACCGGAGGAGTGTACGTATGTTTGTTAACCGTCTATTTATAACCGGTCGTTTGTCGGTTTTTCGGCGTTGTCGAGCAGGCGTTGATCGAGGGTGTCGCGACGATTGTGAAACGAGTTTTCCGAATTTCCATCCGCGCAGAAAGAATCCATCCTCTCTCTCTCTCTCTTTCTCTCTCTCTCTCCTCCCCGTTTTCCACCACCACACGTTCTTGCGTGAAGCGCAACATAGGTGCATGCTCTCTCTATCTGTCTCTGTCTCTTTCGAAAAGTCGAACACGAACGTTCCGGGCTCTCGTGTATTTCTGTGATATGTTGCGTAATGAGATTTGCGTAAGTTACCGCAAGATATAAAACACCGTGTGTGACAGCGAAGGTGAGATGGGATTTGTCGACGGAGGGGGGGGG
>NW_025223857.1:2239549-2315979 GCF_014066325.1 Apis laboriosa
TCTCTCTCTCTCTCTCTCTCTCTCTCTCTCTCTCTTCGATCCGGGCGAGGGATTGAAAATAGAGTTTTCGGAGGAGGAGGAGGAGGAGGAGGGGGGAAATTAGAGAGAGAGAGAGAAAATATTTTGGAGAAGAAGTTAATCTGTGAATCCTGTTCTATTGTTACAGAGGTCCTAAACGGCATCTGCAACGCGAGCAAGGAGGAAGAGAGGCGGCGAAAAGGTAAAGGGAGGGGATGTCCCTTATCTATCTATCTATCTATCTATTTATCTGTCTATCTATCCGCCCAATTTCCAATCCAAAAAAAAAGTTTCGAATTTTTCATTCGGCTCACATTCCACGAATGTTCTCGCGTTTATTAATGGGAGGAAAGGCAACGCCTCATTGCCGTTCTCTGGGCTTCTGTTCCCAGGTGCAGGCTACCACGAACTATATAACGGTGTTGTCTGCAATGACACGATTCTAGCGACAGGTGTCTTCAGCTCGAAGGAGCTTTGGATGCTTTCAAAAGGTACGACGATATAAATAATAAGAACAACGATCCTCTTCTTTTTCATCATCCAACGCATGATATTAAAAAGAAAAAAAGGGGCTTGTATATAAATCTCTCTCTCTCTCTCTCTCTCTCTAGGGTATTGAAAGTCTCCTCGATCTTTTTCCAAAAAAAAAAAAAAAAAAAAAAAAAAAAAAAAAAAAAAAAAAAAAAAGAAAGTTAATAATTAAAGAACGATTGATTCTGAGAGAGGAACGGAGAAGAATATTTTGTGAACGGATGCTTTCGAAAGGTAATCGTAACCGGGAGTCGATATCTGGGAAACCTTTTGAAAGCATCCTCGCGATGATGAAGTAGGAAGAGAAAACTCGCTCCGCGATAAAACGCGATGTATCGACGACGATCGTTTGAGCACGTTCTTTTATCGATGCTGATTTATCGTCCGATGGAACGAGGGATTTATTATTAGGGATTGGAACGCGATTCCACTCGACTCGGTTATCCTTTCGGCATACCTGGGACCACTTCACCGCTACTCCTCTTTCGCTATCAAGGACCCGATGAACGATTGGCACGCGTTTGCGCGTTAGCACGAGGCGGAGAGCACCGGCCTGCCGGTGTAATCCGATCTCCGGGAAAGAGCGATCTCGTGCGACTTATTAGAACTGCCACTTGTTACCAGACATTTACCAATCCCAACGTGAACGAGGGGGATGAGGAGGAGGAGGAGGAAGGGGATTTTTGAAATCGTAAATTTAGAATCCTTATTCCATTCTCGGTGTTCGTGAAGAGGGAGTTCGTGAATTTTTCGAAGAGGTTTTTCCGAAAATTTTTCGTTCGGCGAAAAAGGGGAGGGGGAGAAAGAAAAGAAAAAAAAAAACAGGGACGCGGAGAAAAGCGAGCGAGCGTTTGGGTTAGTAGGGGGTCAAGGTTGCCAACAACCTTCTCCAAGCACGTCCCATCGATAGAACAGGTGAAACCGAGTGTTATTGCCCGACATTGTCTGCCAATTTCCGTCACGAACATATACAGAAGCCGTTATATTGCCAATCCCCTCGTTTCTTTCTCTATTAGTCACCGATAATCCCGCGCGGCCAAGAACCTAGAAGACTGTGAAAACCGTGAAAGGAAGCTCAAACATTTTTTTTTTTCGAACATTTCATCGAAAATCTCTCGTCTTGAACCTTTTAAAAGAAAGGCATTCACCGGAAGAGGTGAAACGAACGTAAACGATCGATTCGAGCTTGTTCAAACTTCGTCAAACATTCTCAAACAATTTCAAAATTCCCCTCTTCTAAGCAGCAAATAAGGGGAAAGGTGTTCTCTTGAAGAAGGATGAAAAAAGGACTTCTCAAACCTTCTCAAACAATCTCAAACAATCTCAAATATCTTCAAAAATCTTCTCCTTGCGCTTCCGGGAAATGAACAAAGGAGGACGCGTTTCTTTCTTTCCTTCTTTACTCTTGTAAAGAAAGGCGAAAGAAGAGAGGGTAGGGGGGGGAAGGTGTCGATTTTCGCGAATCATTTCGAAATTCATTTTCATTTCGGGCTTCGAAGGGAGAGCATCGTGGCACGCGTGCACCGCCACTAAATGGAATAATAGGGCAGGGGAACGCGTATTGAAGAAGCGGCGCGAGCCTCGAAACGCCTCGACGTATGCATCTGCACTCTTCCACTCCTCCTCCTCCTCCTCCTTTTGCCACTCTCTCCCCGCTCCACCCGCCGCTCCTCGCGTCACCGTTGCAGGAGATTAGTATGCAACCTGGTGTATTAATAGACGGGGAACAATGCTCACGGCCTCAGAGGCTGCTGAGAGAGCCTCGCAGCCTCTCTTTCTCTCGCCTCTGCCTCCTCTCCCTCCGATGAGCCAGCTCTCCCTTCTGCCGATCTTTGCAACTCGATCGAACGCCTTTTTTTTTTTCTAATGCCACTCTCTTTTAACTAAGAAACACAGAAAACACTGGCGGTTTTAATACGAGAATTTTTACTTTAAAGACTTTTCCAGAATAAGTAGGATAAGGTTAAGAGTTTGGATATAGGAAATATGATTAGTTCATCTTCGATTTTATTGTCTTGGATCGTTTTATTTCTGATATCTGATAAAATATCTAACAGGAAACAGTTTTGCTCGAGAATTCGTTTTAATCGAGTCAGGACGAGTTCGAATATGTTTGAACGAAGTCTTTATCTTCAATTTTATTAAATTGGATCGTGCATTTTATTTGTAATCGAGTCAGGACGAGTTTAAATATGTTTGAACGAAATCTTCATCTTCAATTTTATTTTATTATCTTAGATCGTGGAAACGTTAAGAAGAGTTTGAAGATGTTTGAACGAAATCAGTAATAAATAGGAAAGTAATCGTTTCTTATTTCTTCGCTCCACCAATCCATCCACTTCTCTATATATTTATTCCTACCCAATCTTCGAAATTCCGAAATCCCTTCAACCCCCAAGGGGTGGCGTGTTTCTATTACGTCGTCCCGTCTTTGCACGTCTCCAAGCATCACCACCGACAGGATATTCTTCTCTATTTCACATCATACGCCTCCACCCCCGCGGAAATTGCGCCCCCTTTTCTTTTTTTTTTTTCTTTTTTATTCACCATACGTGCCGTGCCTCTCACATCGCGCCAGAGAGAGAGAGAGAGAGAGAGAGAGAGAAATGCCTGGAAAATACTGCCCCCCTGCGGGCCTACTACCATTTTCCCTCTGCTCCCGAGTATTCGAGGCATACACACGTGCACGTGCAGGCGCATTGTTGACAAAAAACCAGTGACGTATCCGAGGGGTTGGAAAAAAATTGGTGGAAAATCGCGCGCGGGCGTCGGGACACTGATTCTTTCTCCTTTTTTTTTTTTCCCCCTTTTTATCTCATCTTTTTTTCCTCCCTCCTTTCCACCGGTCGAATCCACCGTTTTTTCTCTCTATCTTTCTCTCTCTCTCTCGCACGAGGAGAACCAGTTGGCGAACTTTGGGGGAAAAAAAGGAAAAAAAATTCGTTAGGGGCGAGCCATTGTCGGACGTTTAACCCCCCTCGTGCGGTCCTCGGCCTCGATGCGGTATCGAGATTGATGGGGAAACGATGATCGAGAGGAGAAGGAGGAGAGAGAGGGTCGAGAGAAATTCGTGAGAAGAGAGAGAGAGAGAGAGAGAGAGAGACATGGAATTGGAAAAAAAGTGGCGCAAAGTCTTTTGTTCGCCGTGGAGAACCTCTTTCGAGGATTTCCGAGGCTGAGAGGAGAGGCTGCGAGCTCTCTCGGCTTCCGAAAATGTTTCCTCGTTTCCCCTATTTTCAACCGGGGAACGAAGAATCAGAAGTGCTATACTAATAAACCACCCACGATATACACTTTACTTTTATATATATATATATATATATACTCTTTTTTTCAGAATCACTTATACACGTTGACACGTGTTGGAAAAGAAAACTATGTCGTTTGAAAAAAAAGATTAAGAAAATTCTTCGAAATTTACTCCTATATATATATATATATATATATATGCACATTCTCCAGCAAGGATCTCCACGGTGGGCGAAAGGGGGTGGGTCGAGGTTCGCGAGCATTACGAGGCCGAGTCGCTTACACAAGATGCAAATTCCACGGCACTAGCTCAACCTAATTGGTCGTTGACCGTCGTTCCAACGGGGAGATCCCTATATTTACGCGTCGCCAACTGCGACAAACTGGAATCCTATTATTTTACGGTGGCGCTGATTCAGCGCAACGTGTAACTGGAGCGTATTCTAATGGCCGGCACCACGATTAATTAACCGATCCCCCCTTTCTCTCTCTTTCTCTCTCCCTCCTGGAACACGATTGTGCGTTTACGGACGACTCTCTCTCTCTTTCTCGCTCGCTCGCTCTCTCTCTCTCTTTCGCTCGATCGCTCGCTCGCTCGCTCTCTGTCTATCCCCCACGGTTCGCGCGACTTCGCGACAGGCAACACGATTTAGAGAGGAATCGACGGATAATTGGAGGTATTAAATCGTCCGTGGGGAACGGTTTGATCGGGCGGTGGATCTTGAAACGGATTAAGGGAGATTGTCCTCGGTCGGGTGTGATCGCGAGTACGATAAATCGTAGTTTCGTGGAGCGAGTTTATAACAAATATCTAGTTTCTTTTCTTAGATTCGATATTCTAGAATTTTATTTCGCGTTTTGACCCGTTTTGGAATTAATTTCGAAGAAAGGGGAAGAAATTAAATCGTATATATATATATATATATATATATATATATATATATGTATATATGTTTGTGTATGTATGTGTATGGAAAGAATCGATCCCCTTCGCGTTTACTTATGATTTTCGATAGCTTCGAGACGAGAAAGGGAGGGCACGTGTAATCATGAAAATTTAAAAAATTCGAGGCGAATCGAAAATATTGAAAATGTGAGTGAAGAATCTCTGAGGAATGTATAAGAAAACTCGTGGGATAAATCGATTACCATCTACTACTTTTATATCTTATATAAAAAAGATTCGTGGGGAGAAAAAAAAAAAAAAAGAAAAAATTTCCTTTCGAAGGGGTAGGGAGGGAAAGGTTCTCGAAGGAGGAAAACGCGCGGAAGTGCGATTTCCTCGGGGAATCGAGACCGCAAGAGGACGAAAACGACGACGACGAAGACGACGACTCAGACTCAGACTCGGACGAGGAGGAGAAAAACGGATGACGTACGAACGCGCGAGGATCCGTAACCGCTAATGTGTGTCTGGTTTCAGCGTCCATACTGCATGACCTCAGCGACATGCAGCCTCAAATAAACGCGATCAAAATAGAGCACCCGCCGTACTACTGCAGCAGCTACACCCCTCCGTCCGCAGCCACGGCCGCGGATCATGCTCAGCCAGCGGCTAGCTTCAGTAAGTTTCAAAACTCTCTTTCTCTCTCTCTTTCTCTATCTCTCTTTCTCTCTCTACGTTTCGTCCTTATTTTTAGTGTGGATGCACGGCGCTGTCACCCGGTCCTTCTCCGTCTCTCTCTCTCTCTTTTTCTCCGGCTCGCACTCCGTCTCCGTCCTTCTCTTCCTTCCTTTCTTTCTTTCTTTCTTTCTTTCTTTCTTTCTTTTTTTCCCGAGCGATGGCACACGTGAACGACGTCATGCGAGAGAGTAGCTAGATACGTACGTATCTAGGTACTTATTATTATCCGTGGTCAGTTGAGACTCGAGGTTGAAGGAGCAAGAGAGAGAAAGAGAGATTGATAAAGATTTTTTTTAAATTAGTAGCAACGGATTAGTGATCAGTGATTTAGAAAGGTTAACTGGAATTGGAAGGTTTCGAAGATTCGAAGCGCCTCTAATCGAAGTATAATCGTTACGATTCGAGGGGATTAAAAATTTTTCTTGCAAGACACTTTTAAATCGAAAACGTTGTGTTAAATTAAATTCAAAGACATCGAAACGGAATCAAGAAATTTCAAGTTTCGAGTCTCCAATTGCAAATATCTGAACATCGTGACTCGAACGAAAGTGCCGTGTGTAAAATCGATCGGCGTTTTCGGGAGATAAGAAATTGGCGAAATTGACGGCGAAATTCCGCGTGCGTGGGATAGTGCACAGATCGAGACGCGTCCCGAGATCCCGTTCCTTTTCAGAATAGAGTCCGCGCGCCGCGGTGCAATCGGTCGCCATTGCGTCACGGTACGATGCACCCCTTCACCCCCTCCCTGCCCGCCACCACGCGCACCCACATTCTCGTGTCCGTCGCCGCGTTTGCGAAACCGCGATTTCACACGGTATTTTTATATCGTTTTTCTACGCGCCCACTAAAATTAAACCGTTCGAGGACACCGGCTACCAACTATGCGGAATCAACGGTTACGCGCCTCCTGTAAAAATGCACGATACGCGTATTCTAATAAAGGCGTTTCCAACTTCGTTCTTGTGACGAGTAGAACGGGGTGGTTCGATCGTCCCGTTATTAAATCCGTTCGGACGACAACGTATATTTCGACGAGAATATAGTAAGATGTTGAAACAATGAAAGGTAAGATTGAAGTTAAAACGGATAGATAGATTTACGTTAGTTGTATATTGATGACAAAATATAAAGTATACGGACGTCGAAATATGTATATATATATATATATGAAAAATTTATTATTAACTGTGTACATTTTATGAAGAGAGAGAGAAAAAGAGAAAATACTTACACGTGTATATACTTTCGTCTCTCTACAGCAACAACAACAACGATAATAATAAATTCGTAACGTGTAACGTTTCACCCAAGAAGGTTGCCAGAATTGAATTCACCTTACTCGCGGGCTCGAGTAACAAATTCCCAATGGTTCGGGATTCCTTTTTTTCCCTTTCTCTCTCTCTCTCTCTCTCTTTCTCCAATCTCATCCCGTCGGCTTATCGCACGGTCCTTTGTTATCGGGATCTACTTTGCTCAGCGTTCTATAGATCATTTCCTCTACCTCCCTTCCTCTTCCCTCCCTCTCTCCCTCTCTCTCTCTCTCTCTCTCTCTCCCTCTCTCTCTCTCTCCATATATATACCTGCCTTTTTCTATTTTCTTTCCATTCTCGATTCTTTTTCTCCCCTCCCTTTTTTCACCCTTTTCCTCCAATCCCTCATCGATCAAACGATAACCGTCCCTCCTCCCGCATACGTATACACGCCGCGAAATCAACGGACTCGGAAAGAAGGTATCGAACATCCTTTTCACAATTTTTTGAAAAGAAGAAGAAAAAAGAAAGAAAGCACGATTAGATAGATCTGAGAATAATCCGTAAAAATATTTCTAATCCTAATTTTTCTCCTACCGAACCCGATCGAACGGAATTTACAAAAAATTGCACTCCCTACGTCCCGCACCCCTTGCAACCCCTTGCAACCCCTCTCGAAATCGCAGGAAGGAAGAAGAAGTACACAAAGTATATTCAATTAGGAATAGGAGGAGGAGTTGAACGAAGAGATGAAGAAACGTACGAGGTCGGGGAGAGGAGGGGGAGGGGGGAGACGAACCGAGTTAAGACTTGAACGGAGAGGGGAGGGGGGGCGGAAAGTTTCCTTTGGGAGGGGGGGAGGTTGCAACGGCGGCGGATAGACGGGATTTACGACGGGACGGGATAAAATGACCACTTTCTCGAGCAAAATGCACGCACGCACACACACACGCACGCACGCACACATATACACACAAATATAGGTAGGAAGATAGGCAGGAGGGAGGGAGTTAGAAGGGGTTGGGTGGAAAAATTCCGGCAATAAGCATAGCTGGACCAGGGCCAACCCCGTTCCTCCTCCCCCCCTCCCCCACCCCTTGGTCTGCTGCTCCCTTTTTATCATACATACGTTTGGCTTTATGGCGCGGGAACGGGACACTTGATTGACTGTATTGTCGTTAAATTAACAGGCGGCGTAAATATCGTTGCCGCGCGTTTATTGTGAACGAGGCTAATTTTATTGGCCGCGCAAGAACGAATCTCGCGCTCTCCTTCCCTCCACCTCCCCCTCCCCCTCCCTCTCTCTCTCTCTCCTTTGGACGCGTGCGAATTTTTGTAAAAAAAAAAAAAAGAAGAAAAGGAGGAGGAGTCTTTCTTTTTCGCATGGGATGGAATTTTGGAAGATTGGGAAGGGGGAGGGGGTAAAATTTTCCAAGAGAAAGGATTGGTGGGTGCATTTATAAATAGGTTAATATTGATTAATTATAAATAGATTTAATTATAAATAGGTTTAATTATTATTTTATTTTTTTTTTTTTTGATCAGAGAGTTGTTTATTGTTGTTAAATATCGTAGATGTGATAATTTTTCGTATTTTTTTTTATAGAAGGATCGAAAATGGGGTGAATTTCTTTTTTTTCTCGAGAATTATTAGAGCTGTTCGTTTATTTCGTTTGAATATTCTAAATGTGATAATTTTATAATTTTATATTTTTTTTTTTTTTTAGAACGATCGAAACTGGGACGAGGATATTAAATGAACGAATCGAGCGATGAAACGGAGTTGTTGTAGGACGAAAGAAAGGGGGGAGGGAGAATATTTTTATTTATTTATTTTGCAACTGTTGTAAACAAAATATAAATTTTCTTTGAAATAATATCGAACAGGATTGAAAATAATTTTTTGAATCGTGAAATATCGAAACGTTTTAAAGTAGACGGATGAATTAGATTGTTCAATTTGGGCAGACGCGCTTTTTTCGTAATAATAATAATAATAATAATTAATAAACGAGCAATCCTGTACAATTTGGTCCGAGTTGTGTGTAGAATTTTCGATTTGAATATTCAAAGAAGACGGAAATATCTTTGTGAAAGGGAGATACTTTTACCTTCTTTGTTACCTCGTTTCAATGCGGATGATGCAGAGGAGAATATGAAGTAGGGAGGGGAGGGGACAGGGATGCCTGTCCCCCTCCCCCCTCACGGATCGACCCCGATCTCTCGATGCATATTCTCTCGTAAATGCGATCTCGAATATTGCTCGAATGTCGATCAGAAACAATCGAAGATCGCTACCAACACCTCTCCAAATTCCTTCGTAATTTATCGTAACATCCGCGTAATCTTTCCAGGACCTCGAAACGGATTACGTTACAAACTTGAAGCGAGCTACGAGCTCCTAGAAAAATTTCCCTAGAACACTTCGAATCTCGTCGGAAAACGGAAACCTAAGATTACTGTATAATTTCGATTTGCTTCAACTTGTATCGAGCAAAAATTCCTAGCCTGGAATGTTAAGTTTTAGAAAAGTTCCTAAAAGTCCCTAGCGCTTCGAGCATACGAAACGAGAAAATATTCCTAGGGTGTATATCTTCGCTTTCGTTTAAAATTTCCAAATTATTTGCAACGAATTGCAATCGAATTTTGGAATTCTTTCTTGTCTTCACAGGCCCGCCACCGGTGCATCAGCTCATAAGGAACGACAAGACTGAAAAGCCTCCGACGGTATCCGTGTCGAGCGCGCCGACATTCTCGCCGGTGCTCAGGCCCGAGGACGGTCACCGTGGAATGGACTCGCCGCACTCGCAGACGGGTATGTGTCGATAAAAGCGATCCCTTTTTGTCGAGATATCTCGTAAATATATAGACCGAAGATCGTGCTTAAGAAGCTGTCGATTCTCGAATTTGATGATACGGCTGGTGGATTATTTACCTGTCGGCAATTGCTGGCCACTTCCAAATGCAGGATCTCTCCGGGTGTATTTTTAATCCTATTTTTTACGATTTAAATTTTTTTCAGATTTTTTTTTTCTCCTTTTTATTTTTTTTTTTTTTTTAATACAGAATAAATACTAGACAGTGGAAAAAATTTCGAAGAATTTTTATTTTTGAGTGGTAGTTTGAGAAGTTTTCCCCTGAAAAACCGTGAGAGAGATCCTCCATCAGCCTAACAGATAGGATCAATTGGAGGCGTCTTAATTAACTTGGACCCCATTTTTGGGACTTATTAGAAAATTGGAAAAGCGAAAGATTCCATTACAGACACTTTTTCTCTATGGACTGCCTTCGAGTCAGTCAATTAATTTCGCGCTTTTTACTTTGATCACTATAAAATTCTAATTTAGAACCAGATCTATCTATAATAAAAAAAAAAAAAAAAAAACGAAAAATCACGCAACGCAGAATCGATTACATGGCGAAGGCAAGTTCGAAGAAAAGGGAAAAGTCGCCTGTGGAACGAACCTTTCAATCGTTCTCGCGTTCAAGCTTCACCCTCCATCCCAAAAAAAAAAAAAAAAAAAAATAAAAAAATAAAATATTTTCAACCCTTTGAGAAGAAAAAAAAGTATATGTATATATACACGCTCGAAAAAAAGCGAGTTTTCTTTTTTTAACGTAGCGTTTTATTAATGGGGAAGTCCTATACTGTAAGTACTCTGCATACTCGCTAGACCGGAAGTACGGGCTAAAGACACAAAGAACACAAGAAGACTGTCCAAAGGGGATTGCGATATCTCGTGCCTTCATCCCCTTTGAAATCTTTCGTCTCAACCCCCCCCCCCCTTCTATCTGCCCCTAGTTAACATATCTAACTTTCTCTCTCTCCCCCCTCCCCCAACACGTGTATACATCATCTCTCTTTTTCTCTCTCTATATATATATATAAATCTGTTTATTCCGCCCTACCAATCCCAAATGGAAATTGTCACCAGAGATAATAATAATAGTAATAATAATAGTAATAATAATAATGATAACGATAATAATAATAATAATAAAAAAAATAAAAAAAATAAATTTTCAGTGTCTCTCGCGCTTCAGTTCGTTGTCCGCTTGATTTTTTTTTTTTTTTTTTTTTTTTCCTGACGAGTTCACTAATATAATAATAATAATAATAATAATAATAATAATAATAATAATAATAATAATAATAATAATAATAATATTAATAATAATAATGCTAAAAATCGGGTGCCTCGAGAATTCCGGAAGCGAGCGAGATAAAGGAGGGGAAAGAGGGATCCCCCTCCCCCTTCCGTTTCTGTACGCCGCTGACGAAAATGATCGTGGGACGAATGAGCTCGGTGTCCACGATTCGTTTTTTTGAATTTCCCGCCTTTTCCCGAATCTCGCGCCACACGAAAGAATCGTTCTCGACGAGGTTTTTCGCACGTATTGTATCGTTGCACGATCGATTTTTTTATTTTTGATATTTTTAATAAACACGTCCGTTGCGGGGGAATTCTCGTGGCGGATATCGACGAAGATACATTATGTTATACGCGTACACGTTTCACATTGAACGTGCCATAATCCTCTCTCGCCTCGAGAAATTTATTTGGTTCGAGAGATATCGTTTTATCTCGCTCGAAGACGCTTTCTCTGTTATCCGCGTCAAAAACGAAGCGTAAGAGAATTGGGCATCGAATCCCTCCTTCTCTTCTGGTTGAAGTTAAAAATCTCTATATAAAGTTACTTTGAACGATCGTTTGTTAAAATGAAATTAATATTTAACATTGTAGCTACTCGTTGCAATTATATTCGCTTCTAAAACCATTTGCCATTATATATAGTTATTATTATTATCGAGGTAACTTTATTCTTTAACTTCGACTATTTATTAAATTTTGCCCACTGTTCCGTCGCTTCAATCCCTTCGAAATCCCTTTAAGATCCCGGAGACAGAAAATAAAAAAAAAAAAAAGAAATCGGTCGACGCTAGTGGTAAGCTCGTGATCCTTGTCACGCTCCCCCCTCCCATTCCGGAAGTGTTCCTCCATGCGCCTTTTAACGCGTCACCACCACCATCCTCGTTGCCACCGAGCTCGAGAGTGCATCGTCGGCGATTTGGCGCCTCGAATGTGTGTCCAGTGTGCGATAGACCCAAACCGAGCTCAGCCATCGGGCATCATGTAAGTAGATCGATCTCCGGGGATTGCTGGATCTCGATCTCCGCCTCCTCCTCCTCCCTCTTTCTCTCTCGCCAACTCCCTGAATCGAACCGAGAGAGAGAGAGAGAGAAATGGCTAACCCACCTTTTCGATGCGATGCGAAAATTGATGGGATAATATCTCGCGAATTAATGGGTGGTAATCCGAAATGGTTTCTTTTCTTTTCTCTTTCTCTCGAAAAATTTATTTTTTGGAAGGATTGGAAGAATGGGGATGGAAAAAAAAAAGAGTATGAAAAGAAGAGTAATTGTAAAGCTATTTTTTTTTTATTTAATTGATTAATGAAATGATATATTTATATTGGTTTATAGGAAAATAATATAATCGTAACTTTTAAATTAATCATTCATTATTTCGAATTATTTCGAACATTTTTATTTATTTTCTTATTTAAAATCAACGGATTCGATTATACGTACTTCATTTAAAATTAAGACGCTGAAAAAAGTGGGTTAGTTCAAGATTCATAGGAGTTTCACAGGACAGAAAGAAAAAAGATAATTTTAAGAAAGAAGAAGGGGAGGAGGAGGAGGAGATCCATCCAAAGAAGGAGAAATTCTCGAGCGATCCACGGGATCGATGATCGATGGCAAAGCAGCCTTTTCGATCCATCCGCGTGTCTAATGGTTCGCGTGAAAAATGACGCGTGATGATCTCTGTTTCAGTCTGAACCCGAGCGTAGAGAGAAGCTCGCTAAACTCGACTAAAAGGTACTTTGTGACTGGTTATTGACTGTTCTACATACATATATATATATATATACACACACCTATATATATCTACCTTTATATATATATATTACATATTTGTTACGTATATACATATTATATACACGTACGTGTAATCGATGTACATACGTGTATGCGTGTACACTGTACGGCAGGTGCAGCGTGTGCACGTCGAATCAATTCGAACGAGACGAGAAGCTTTTTCGAGATTTCGAAAATTTATTTCAAGAGAAAAAAAAGAAAAGGATTGCAAACGATAAAGAGAGAAATTTTTTCCAATCTTTTTTATACCTCTCAGAGAACAGAGAAGTTCGATCTTCGGCATTTAAGTCGTCCCATTCGTAGGTCAGTCCACGCGCGCAGGTTGAACGAGCACGCTCGTCTCCAGGTGCACACGTGAGGAACGAAATAAACGGAATGGAATCGTGGACTGGCACATGATTCCTCTCGCACACGCGCATCCGCCAATGGAGGGATTTCCGCGTGTCCGTGTACGCGTGTATGTATGCACATGCATCACGATGTCGTATATATATACGCTCGAATATTTTTCTATATTGCTGTCACGTTTGTCATTTTTTCCTTTCCAATGGTTGTTTCTTTCTTTCTTTCTTTCTTCTTTTTTTTCTTTCCACTATATATATATATATACATATATACATACACGTATACACAACCACATATACTTTCTTATCTCTGTCGTGTCTCTCCTTTTCGTTTCTCTCTCTTTATCTATTTATCTCTCTATCTCTCTCTCGATTTCTGCGATTTTTCTTCTCTCTTCTGTCACGAGTTTTATGTACGTATACACGAATGGACACAAAAAAAAGTACACACGAATATTTCTATATTCTCTCGTACATGGACGTTCGATCACATAGGCCCTGTAGATTGTAATTTTTTGTACTCTCTGTTTATCGTCTCTCTCTCTCTCCTTATATTGTCTCTCTTTTGTGTATATTGCGTATATCGTACGACACTCGACGATCCGCGTCCTTCGTCAAACTGCTTCATCGATCCATCCTTCTTCTCCCGTGTGCGCGAAAATTGCAAGTTTTTTTCGTAAGGGAGGGGAAGGGAAGGGGGTAGAGTGGAGTATAGTTTCGATAAGCGAGAATTGTGTTCGGAATCGAAGGGGAATCGCGCACGAGTTGGGAAGTTTTGAAAGAGTTATTTTTAGGAATCTTAGAAGGATCGGAGGATATTACGAGAACTTCCAATTCTTCGATTTTTCCCTGATTTCCGAATTGTCGAAGTTTTGAAGAATTTTTCTTCTTTTTTTTAATATATTTAAAGTTTTGAAATCGAATACGAGAAGAAATTCAAAGTTTTTCCAAATATTTTTATAAATTTTCGAATTCCAAATTTATGATTAAATTTTTGAATCTGTAAATGTTTTAGAGAAATTTGAAGTTTGAGAAAACTTTTCAATTTTATATTTAATTTTGTTCTACAATATCTAAAATTTTCAAATTCAAAAACTTCTATATTTTATAATCCTGGAATATCAAAAATTCTCAATTTCCAAATTTTCAAATGGTCAAATCTTTTCAAACATGCTCAAAGATTCAGAAAATTATTTAATTTTTATAATCCTAGAATATCGAAACTCTCGAAAAAAATTTTCGATCAATCGAACTTATTCCTAGAAAAACTCTTAAAAAAAAAAATTCAAAGATTCAAAATTATTGAGATATTCCGAAGAATTTTTCTCGTAATTCTTCAAATTCAAGACGATGCATTGTCTCTTCGATCCTTCAAAATCTCACCGAGACTTAAATCCTTAACACCATCAAGCGACTCAACTCGAGGACCTCCCCTCCCCGAATGCCATCGAAATCCGCGAGTCTCCTTCGCAAAGTTTCCGGCCGAATATGCATTGGTCGCTAGGGAAGGGCGCGAATCGTCGACGCAGCTCGAAATTGCACAATCACGCCCTCTTCCTCAACCTCTATCTTCCATAGTACCACTATATACACGTATATCTTTATATATATATATACACACATATATACCTTTAAGTGTATATTGGTGTCTCTGCAAGCGTTACTCACACATGCATACGTACACCTTGTCGTCGACCATCCATTGCTCACAAACACGTACACGTACACAAGCTCGATTTGGAGGGTGTCTTCGATGCGGCAGGAGACAAATTTGCCCGGCACACACTTCCTCCGAACCCTCGTCCGCGAGTTATTGCAAATTGAAGACCGGCCTCGAGCCTCTTTTCGAGGACCGTCGGCCATTTTAATCCTCTATAACTCTGGAATTTCCGTTTCCTTTGAAAAATATTTGGAAAAATTTGCCGTATAAGTTGGATTGCGGATTATTTATTCTTTTTTTACCGATCGAGTAAAATTAATCGTATGTATTATTTATGATTAAAAAATCACAACACAGACATGGATATTCCAATGGATATTCCAATTACACAGATTTTGATTTCTCTAATTCGTAATACAAATTTGCAAAAATAATTACTACTGATCCCTGATTTCAAAATAAATCAAATTATAAAAATGCAAAATGCTCGGATTCACAGAGCGCAGTGTTTATTACAGAGGAAATACGAAACCTGGAGAATTACATTCACGGAATAAAAGTTAAAGTTTCGGTGGAGGAGAGAGGGAGTCGTGAAATTTGCTATCCTGCGGAATCGAAGATATCGACGAGAGGAAGAAGAACGAGGAGGAATGAAAGAAAGGAAGAGGAAAGATAAAGGGAGAAGACTCGTGAAGGGAAACGGAGAGAAAAAACGGAGATATTCGTTCCTCGCGGCATGCAGCGTCGTCTCGTGCAAGCCTCTCGAATGCCTTCGCTATCGATCTCCTCGCGATGTTCGGTTCTTCTCTCTCTCCTCAGACCACTGCCCTCCCTCTTATATACGTTATGTTCCCCTTAATTCAATAGATCTATTCCCAATCGCGCTAAGTGCAGTGCTTAATTTTCTAGAATCTCTCTCTTTCTCTCTCTCTCTCTCTTTTTCTTTCTTTTCTCTCTTTGTCGAACCACTTTTTTTTACGATTTATCATCTTTCCCGTACGGTTTACAAGTAAAACGTTCTTCCTTGATTGGAAGAGATGGAAAAATATTGGAATTAAGCGCTGCATTTCGCTGTTTTATCGATCGAATCCAATGTACCGACGAAATGCCACTATGTTTCGTCTCTTTCCTCTTTTCTTTCTTTGATTTTTCATTTTCATCTTTCTTTCTAGATGCTCTTTCGAACTGATCCACGATGGCTGGATCTCGAAAATAATTCATAAGTAGATTCAAATTTATATTTTTCACGATTAAATAATTCTCGATAGTAACTTTCGGCAGTTTTATTTTCAATGTGACCAACCGATGATAAAGTTACTATTTTTATTACCAAAAATTAATATTTGCGAGAAATACACTTGAAAACATCCTTCAAAATTTTTATTCTCAAAATACATTAATAATCTAATCTTTTTTTCTTTAATCAATTAGAATTAAAACCGTTTGAAAAAGAAATGAGAAACGAAGCCAGCCATCAAATCGAAATGATTAAGAGTTCTCTAGTTCCGACGTTGTTGTTATGGTAGTTGTTGCATCGTGTTGACTCCATCATTGGTTACTGATTGATACAATTACCACGTGTTCACATGGAAAATGCTTGCCGATGTCCATCGCGTTTCTTTTTTTTTTTTTTTTTTTTTTTTTTTCTCCTCCTCTTCGTTGCATTCCCCACATAGAAACATCGCGGTATAATCGAATCGAACGATCAATTTACCGCTCAAGTGTCCATCGGTTTTGTTCCTCCATCCCTACACACATAAAGGGGGAATCCTGCGGGATTTATTATCGCGCATTTTCATTATTCGGTTTTCAACGGATTCTCTTCTCGCGAATTCTTTTCTCCTCCATTTCATTTCCACCATGGAGTGGCGCGATATTTATTTTCGTGAGAATGCGATAAAAATCGGTGTAAAAAAAATATTCTCACAAACTCGAATTAGAAATTAATAATAAAGAAAAAACAACAATTTGGGAAACGATCTTTCATCGATGATATTCTTTGGAAAAAAAAAAAAAAAAGAAAATAATAAAATTTGCAGAAAAAAATTTATTTTTTTCATCGACAAAGAATCGAAGCGATCCCTTTCCAATCCTCTGCTCTAGCGCAGAGCGGTGGGGATTGGAGGGGGACGGTAGAGAGTGTGAAGGACGTGGAAAAAGGAGGAAAGTGGACTAATTCGAGGGTCGTGTTTGTCCACCACAGGAAGATCCTCGAGAAATCCGGCTGACGTCTGATTGCGATACGGTAAACCGCTGCGTCACGAGGAACCGAGAAAGCAAGAATATTCTATGTTAGCCCATTATGAGAATTGTTATTATACATATGTGTGTTAGCATTCGGTGTTGCATTTCACATAACTGTTTCGATATACTATGTATGTATATACATATATACGTGTAACGTACACGCGTGCGATAATTATTATAAATTGAATATACGTATATACGTGTATTTTTTTTCTTTTCCTTTTTTTTTTTTTTTTACTTTTTAAATGATTTCAATAATCGATAATTGCGATTAATCAAAATAGACGTGTATATGTATATTTGTAAAATAACTATTGCATACCATTGTGTCATAGCCGCCTTCAGCTGTGTGCACGATTGTTCGCGCAATGCTGTCGTTGGTAGGCTGATTATTTTTTTTTTCTTTTCTTTCTTTTTTTTTTTTTTTTATTATTTAATTTAATTTCTTTCTTTCTCTTTTTTTATATATATTATTTAATTTAACGATTCAATTTCCGAGGGAATTGAGTCAGCTGATTGTATGTGTAGTTTCCACAAGAAGAAAAGCGCGAGAAAGATAGATTTTTCGGTTCTAGTTTTTTTTCACTTTTTATATATGTTTCTTTTTTTTCCTCTTTCTTTCTCTCTCTCTCTTTACGTGTCCTTTGGACGATCGACGAGCTTGCGCTTTCAAGCATATGGTACACATGGCATTAAAATCGATTTAGAAGCGAATAATTCATTGTTGATCTCATTGTTGCCTCTTTATTATTCTTCCCTTTCGGAAGAGTCGAACATCTCGATCGAGAGACGAACCCTTTGCACTCCCAATCGATATTCGAGATAAGGACCTCAACCTAACGCGTCCGACTCGTTACAGACCCTTTCTACTGCCGCTCTACGCCACTCTCTCTTCTACACAATCGCGATCTCTTTCGATCTTCTCACGAGCATATAAGTTTCCAACGAATTATTATTTCGACTTATTTCACAATATCTTTATCTTCAAAAAAGTCAAACCCTCTCTCTCCTCCCCCCCTCCCGATTTCCATTGGAAACTGGATCTCCTACCACTAACTATATATATATATATAAACTGATCAACAACAAAATCCGACCGAAAACTCAAAACTGATATCTTTTTTTTTTTGTATGCCTTCATTCGTATATGGGAATAAGTACACATTACGATATATATATATATTCACTGTTCACCTGTGTATGTATAGTATAACATAATAATGTCTGTATTATATCTATATATGTATATCTTTTCTTTTCTTTTTCTTTTTTCTTTGTCTTTCGTACAAAGCGTATAATGTACGTTCGCCTGTCCGTTCGACCGACCTGTCTGTTGACCGACCGTTGCAAAAAAAAGTAACGAGGAATATAACTATAAAGCGAAACGAGGTTGCGATAATAGTTAGTTAGTTAGCCAGCCAGCCAGCCAACCAACCAGCCAGCCAGCCCCCCCCCCCCCCCCCCCCCTTTCTCGGTGTCCCCTCTCGGTGCAAAACCTCTCGAATTTCCGTAATTTTCGAACGTAGCCGTTGATTTAACCTCTCGAGCACACGAACCGGAAGGAAATATGAGTATATCCGGGGCTTGGACAGCCAGACGGACGGACGGACGAACGGACGGCTATTTCTTGCTAACTGCGTAGTACCGGTTCTACCTGGTAAGCTAGCTGTCGCTGTCTGTCTGTCTGTCTGTCTGTCTGTCTGTTTGTCTGTTCATCTGTGTCTATCTGTCTGTCTGTCTGTCTGTCTGTCTGTCTGTCTGTCTGCCCGCCCGCCCACCCTGTTACTACACACCCACCTGTTCACGTACTATTACTATTTTTTAAGGGTACAGCCTCGACTGGGAGGAAGGGAGAATGAGAGTCGTAAGTTCTCGAGGACTCGAGGAATATTTCATTGCTGGGAATGATGTTTCTCTCTCTCTTTCTCTTTCGATTATGAGATTAACTGTATTTCGTTCTTTCTTCTTTCTGTATTAATTTATTAAAATATATATAAAACGATCGAGACTGTACCCCGAATTGAACCGAATTGCACACCATTATATTATTATCTATATATATATATTTCTCACTCACTGTCACACGGCCAATGCTCTGGGTATGTCGTATGCTGGATGGATTAATTGATTAATTGACTTGATTGATTGATTCAATTAATTTTCGAACCTTGATTGAGACTTGACTTGTTTATTATATATTGCTCTATTCTATCTATCTATCTGTCTATCTATCTGTCACTCTCTGTCTCTCTATCTCTCTCTCTCTCCGTACGATATTACCTACATATATATATATATATATATATATATTTGTATATATGTATATATATATACACATACGCATACATATATATATGTATATATATATATATATATATATATATATATGCATAGTATACATTCTATATTGTTGTTGCGATGTTGATGTTGTTGTTTACCATATACATATATATATATACATACATACGTACATATATATCACCGCATATATATGTATATCATTGTATTGATGTTGATGTTGTTGTTACCTTGATGTTTTTTTTTGATGTGTTGTTTAATCGTTGTTATCTTGCTGTTTGATGTTTGTTGTTGCACTATATATCTATATATATCTCTCTCTCTGTCTAATATATATATATATATACATATCTATATGTATATATACATACATGTATATATAACCACATATGTGATGTACGTGTGTGCGCGCGCGAAAATTTTTAAATGTAAAAAATTAGATAAGAAAATTCGAAAAGGGGAAAAAACGCGAAGAGAAATAAATAAAATTTTATCCGTGAACGCGGGCGCAAACGCGTACACATGGTATATATAAAAATACATGTACATTTCAGCCAGCCAGCCTCACGCTTGGAGCGCCTTACATATATATGTATATGTATCTATATATACACACATACATATATATATATATATATATTACATATATATATATATATTTAACACGATCGTTATAGTTGGTCGACCCCCTCCCCCTCAAAAGTACCACTAAAACCACCCCCTAACAGACTCGCAGCAGCAATCGTTACCTCTGTTTGCTCCCTCTTCTGCTAAGCTCTCTCCAGCGGCGGGATCCAACTTTTACTAACATTCTCCGCATTAACAATTACCATTTACCGACCACAAACGAACACATCGAGATCCCCGGTTTGTCTAATCGGCCCAGAATTATTCAAAATCCTCTCTTGGCTCGAGTATTCAACCTTTTTTTCTTTTTTTTTTTTTCTCTCGAGAGAGAAATTTCTACAACAACGCGAAACGAAACAATCTGGTGGGTGGATCCTCCCTTACCATCGATCGATAATATTCAATAAATACGGAAAGTAAACATATTATTAATATTTATATCGGGAATTATATATCTTTCTCTTTTTCTTCCGATCTTATCGACATGGATCACTCGATCGATAATATTCAATACGAAAAGTAAAGATATTAATGCTTATATCGGGAAATATGTATCTTTCTCTTTTTTTCCCCGATCTTATCGATATGAATTACTCGATCGATAATATTTAATACGAAAAGTAAAGATATTAATGTTTATATCGGGAAATATGTATTTTTCTCTTTTTTTCCCGATTTTATCGACATGAATCACTCGATCGATAATATTTAATGCGAAAAGTAAAGATATTAATGTTTATATCGGGAAATATGTGTCTTTCTCTTTATTCTCCGATTTTATCGACATGAATCATTCGATCGATAATATTCAATTCAAAAGTAAAGATATTTAATTTTCTGTTCACTGATATATCTTTCCCTTTCTCCGATCTTTATCGTCTCGTTTGAGGACAAACGGGGAGGAGGATATTACGGAGGAGGATCACACCCGCTCGAGAAACTGAAGGATCGATCGAAACGTGTGGAAAGTAAGATAGAAAACGGAACGGAGAAGGGAGAAGAGGAAGAAGGGAGAAGGGAGTGAGAAACGGAGCGAGAAACGAGCGTGTCGTTTTAAAAAGGGGGTGGTTTTCGCCGTGGCGTTGGAGGCCACGTAGCAAGAGGGGGTGACATCGGTGAATTGTGTTTCAGGATTGCACTCTCCCCACGAAGGACTGGCCGGTGGCTCCGGTCAAGCCATGTCCGGCCTCGCCTACTACCAGCCGGAACATCCTGCCTCCACGGGGGTGGTCAAGTACCCCGAGAACGGTCACGACACCCTGTCGGATTTCGTGACGTTCGTCTGCCAGGAGGCCGAGAATACCCAGCAACTGCCCCAGGTAGCTTCCGGATCCTTCTCTTTTTAAAAACCCGCCGCCATTGTCTTTTGCTCCCCCCCTCCCCCTCTCCATTTTTTCCAAAAGGACGATTCCTCCCTCCAGGGAGAGGATATCTCTCTCTCTCTCTCTATCTCCCTCCCTCTCTCGAGGATCGTCCTTCCCCTCGAGGGGATGAACAGGGGACAACGGGGGCCGGTTCTCGCCCGACCTGCTCGTCATCCGTGTTCCAATCGCCCTGGATTTTTTCGAATTCGATCTTTATTATTTTCCGTTTCATTAAATTCGGTATATACATACAAATTTCGTTTTCCAATATTCCAATATTCTCTATCTATCTGTACATCTATCTATCTATCTCCGTTTTTACTTGGTCCAACTTCTCGAAATTTTGCGAAGCTAAAGAAAAAAAAAATGGAAACGATATATATCGTAAAACCGTGGGAAACGAAGAGAGAGAGAAAACGGGGTGAATGGATCACGCGCGGGTCGGCGACGTTGATCGGTGGGCGTGTGGTGTTTCCAGGCGCAGCTAGCCGGACCCCGGACTGGTATACAAAAGTTCTCACAGTATTATCCGAGCTCGATGCTGCCCCCGCCCCCCCCTGCCCCGATGGCGAGGCCCGTCGCCATTATAAGGTCGACGGGAGAATTGACGGCGGCGAGCTCGAACTCGCCCCCCACCTCTTCCACCTCGCCCACGGACCCGGCCGAGCTGGCGTCCAATCAGGAGCAAATGGCCGCCGCGGCGGCGGTGGGACTGGTCAGTTCCGGTTGCCAGAGCTCCGTGGATCCGGCCGGAAGGAAGAGCCCCGCGAGGATCCTCGTCACAGCGCCCCACACCAGCCGGGAGTATACGTTTGCTCATTTTCACTCTCAGCCTGGACAGGTTCGTTCATTCTTCATCCTTCTCAAGAGGAAAGTAATATATATATATATATATATGCATTTGTATATATTTCAGCAAATATTCACGTATCCTACGATCAGCTCGATGTCGGGGGTCATCTCCCCGACTAACCTGTCCCTGTTCTCGTCCCCCGTCTCGGTGACGAGGCCTGTGGCCACACAGAGATCCGTTTCCAACGTGCCGCCGCGTTGGAACACGGCGCCGTTCATCAATCTCGAGGACGATTACAACATGATCGCTCCTATCATCACTGGGACAGCCAGCGAGCCCCCCTCCACCATGGACGAAGGTTTATATGTGTATTCGAATTGAAGTTCGAATTTGTCCAAATTATAAAAAATATATATATATATATATATACATATGACAATATCATTGCCAAGTTAAAAGAAATCGTGCTAATGAAAGGAAATTTTTCAGACCGATACTTCCATCCAGTGCACACGAGCAGCGTGGTGGACAAGAGCGGGGCCGGTAACTTGATGGGGACGGATCTGGGCGTGGCCACCGATCCGACCTCGCACCACCATCAACAGGCCCAACAGCAGCAGCAACAACAGCAACAACAGCAACAGCAACAACAACAACAACAACAACAAGCTCAACAACCGCCTCAACAAGCTGGCCAACAGCAGCAACAGCAGCAGCAGCAGCAACAAGTGATGCAGGACAAGAGCGGAAGACCCAAGTCTCCCCCGTGACACTGGAGGCTTAGAGCGGATAGCGTGGAGAAGCTCGCGTGTTCCACGGGGTCGTTACTCACCGGCGCGATATACGATAATTGTTACCCTGAGCCGGATGGGAATCGTCAGGATTCCTCGTGTCGTGTTCAGCTTCGCGACCTAAGCCTGCGGAGAATCGAGTGCCTGAGAGTCTGATCGTAGTTTAAGGGGGTTAATAATGGCAGCGTCGAGGGGGGAGGGGGGGATCCCGCTTCCGGTCCCTCCTCGAAAGGGGGGAGGGCCGAACCCTCGCCGAGGGATTCAAGGGGGCGAGTTGTTTCTTATTCGTTCCTCGCCTAGGATCGGTGCCTTTCCACGCTTTACGAGTCATCTTTCTTCTCGCTTTCTTCCTTTCTCTCTCTTCTTCTTATATTTAGTGAAGGATTGATTTTTAATAATTGGGTTTATTGTAAAAAAAAAAAAAAAGGAGAATAGACTTTTAAAAAATTTTGTTACGTTGGATGTAATAGATCCTTTATAAGGATAAGGAAGATTTTTTCTTTTTAATTTTTCCGCGAAAAGGGAAGGAAGGAAAGGCTCCGTCCTTGAAGGAGGGGATTAGCGTTTCGGTCAATTATCACTTCCGCTCCACCGGAAGCGTCCGTTCTCCTCTCTCGACGCTCCGTTAATTTCTGACTCTTTCTCTCTCTCTCTCTCTCTTTCTCTCTCTGTCTCTATCTCTCTATGTCTCTATCTCTGTATCTATCTATCTCTTTCTCTCTCTCTCTCTCTCTTTCGAGTGTCCTCGGCGGACGTGAGTAAGGACCCCTCATCTCGTCTCCTAATTAAGAAATCGTCTCCCGATCATCGCCGATCGGTCCGTTTCGACCGATGATAAATAATAATAATAATAATAAAATAATGATAAAATAATAATGATAATAATAATAATAATAATAATAATAATAATAATAATAATGATCCGTAGACAATTTAAATTTTGAACGAAGAAACGAAGAGAAAGGAAGGAAAGCGACGAGAAAAGAGCGCGAACGTGGAAAAGAGGAAAGGAGGAAAAGTACCGAAGTGTGTGTACAGTTTTCCCGCGCGATTTTATAAAACCGACCGTCTGTTTCCTAATAATTATTATCCGCTTTCGAGACCCTTCCGAAACGTGTGTTTTTGTATATATACACGCTCGTGGTAATTTTGTAAAATTATAAATGGGTACGTGTAGATCTAGTCTACGAAGGGAGGAAAAAGAGAAAAAAAAAAAAGAAAAAAAAAAGAAAAAAAACGAGAGAGGAAAAAAAATAAAAAGAGGAAGAAAAAAAAAAAACACGTAATTTGCTGCGCTCTTCGAGGAGAAGGATTAAACGACGAAGCAAAGAGATTGAAGAAAAGAATAATAATATTAATAATAACGATAATAATAATATTAATAATATTAATAATAATAATAATAATAATAATAATAATGAATAAAAGGAAAAAAAAAAAAAGAAGGAGAAATTTCTAGTGCCAATTTCGTAGTTTATAAATATTATAACGAAATTATAATTTTCTATTATATTTTTTTATAATATTTATGAAGGAACACAGACACGTATACACGCGTACACATGCTTATTTAGACGACACGTAAAAAGTAGTCGAAATAAAGACAAATGAAAAGGAGAAATGCTTTTCCATTTCGATGATCGAGAGAAGTGTGAACATTTAAAAAAGGAAAGGAAAAAATGATAAGAAAAAAAAGGAAGAGGAAAAATACTGACGAGTAAGAAGAGAAAAATGAGGAAGAAGAAGAAGAAGAAGAAGAAGAAGAAGAAGGGTCGAGGGGATCCGATCGGTCGAGTATCGGTCAAAACGGAAGTTAACCGAACCACGGATAATAATAATAATAATATTAATAATAATAATAAATTATAATATTAAATATATAAAATAATAACGATAATTGATAACTTTATAATAATTGTATCGTTAAATTAATCGCCTAATGCTCAGGCTAGTGCTAACACTAGTGAAAAGAAATACAGAGGGGAAAAACGAAAATAGAGAGAACGACTAGTTGTTGCGGGCTAGTCAACAGAGGCTGCTAGTTAGAAACAAAGTGAATAATATTTAATATTGATTACTATTGATAAAGTTAAGCGGTTAAAAAAAAAAAAAAAAAAAAGGAGGAAAAGAGAAAAAGGAAAATACACGTTATTTCACGATGATTAATGATGATTTAAAACGATATAATGGCGCGCGTGATTAAGAGGGCGAAGAATGGAAGAAATTGGAAAAGAAGGAAAAGAAGAGGAGGAAGAGGAGGAGGAGGAGGAGAAAGTCGAAGAAAGAAAAACTAAAGAAAACGAGACTATAAGAAAAAAAAAAACAAACAAAAAAGAAAACGATTTTCCGAGGAAGAGAGGACGATATTTCGAGATAGTGAGAGATCTATAGTTATTAACTTACTTAGAAATTTAGTGTAACGTCGCGCAACGAGATAACGTAACATCGAACTTAACGACAACGAAGGTCCTAAAACTATAATGTTGTATATTGTCCAAAAGTGCTTTCTCTCTCTCTCCGTCGACTGTACATTGAATTAGGGTGTCTGACGATACAGGGCGAATTTTTTTCTTTCTTTTTTTTTTTTTTCTTCTTTAAGCTCAACCCTTTCGCTGCCAATCGCTGCTAAAAGAAATTCGAAAAATCGTTGAAAATGTTCTTTCTTTTAATTCTGTGAAAGCTGTGTAATAATGATGAAATTACTTTTAATTTTCAAAAAACAATTTCAAAGATTAATAATTGTAGAAACGTAAGATCGAATATCTATGGAATATATTTTGTATAAAAAAAGAAGAAGAAGAAGAAGAAGAAGAAGAAAAAGAAGAAAAAGAATTCTGGCAGCGTAAGAGTTGGAAAGCAAACACGAGGGGCGATCTGTCTTATTATATATAGCGATTCCCAAGGAACCCCTTAAGTAATGATGCGCTTAATACACTCGCTAGATGATCAGATAGCTTTTCGAGGTGGTTCTTCCTGGGTTTTGTTTCGCGAGAACAACCCTTTCGTTTTTTTTTTTCTCTCTTTCTCTCTTCGAGTGAGGTTGAAAGGGTGCGCGGCGTCCTTGCCCATTAGCGACGACTGGATCCAACGATCGTTGAACTCGATTGACTCGCGCCCCATTCGTTGCGAAATTCACTGAAAGAAAATGGAAAGGAAGGGAAAAGAAAGAGAAAGAAAATTGCGGCGAGCGGTTGCTTTTTAATTTTTTCGAATTCGAATTCGATTTGGTTTCCAGCGTTTTATTTTAAAAAATAAGATGGCGATCGTTCAAAGCCCAAAGCCTGGTTCATAACTTCATTCATTGTATCTCCTCCCCTGATCGTTGATTTGTGTTTGCTCGCTTGTCTGTGCTTCTATATGTGCCTTTGTAAATTAATATTAATCGTAGCGTTTAACCGTGCTCTAGATCTAGAATCCTTAAAAATCTTAGTTGCGAGTGGCTTTGTATAGATCTCAAGATTTTCTCGGTGCTCGGAGCGGTTTTCTGTCGTCGAATCATTTCAATCATTGTACTTATTGTACTTGTTGCGAGACATCCGAGTTAGAGTAGAGTTCAGTTTGCCGGATGAAATGTGTCCAGGATCAAGTCGAAATCGCGGTTAAATGGGAAGAATGGAGGCACCCTGTCAATCGGTTCGTAGTGATAGTACAAAGAATTTTGAGACTAGCGATATATCGATAATTAGTGTTAAAAAAAAAAAAAAAAAAAGAAAAAGAAAAAAAAAGATAAAAGAGAAAACGAAGTGTAAGATTTACTTACAGACTCGAGTTAAGAGAGATGAACAAGACGATACGATACTACTACTATTCCTATAAAGAATTGCTTCTTACCGCTACTAACGCTATTACGATGAGGCGACGATGAATACCGCTGCAACTATATTGTTAATACTACAAGGGGAAGAAAAAAAACTACTACTATTATTATAACTACTACTTGTACAACTATTACCACCACCACCACCACCACCACCACCACCACCACCATCGCCATCAGCACTGCTGTTTAAAAAGAAGAAATTGGGAAAAACCACTTATCATCACAGCACCACTCTACCACTATTATTAATACTATTACTATTACTAATATCACTATTACTATTACTATTACTATTACTACTATAATTACTACTACTACTATTACTATTATTAATACTACTACTACAACTACTATTACTACTACTACTATTACTATTACTACTATTACTATTACTATTATTACTATTATTACTAATTAATAACGCTATATTGTAAGCTAAACTACTACTATGTTAACGCTACTCTTAACTATTAATTGTAAAACGAAGGACGACCGCATACAGCTGTTACTATTAAATCGCCTATCTCTATGATTATTAAGAACAAGGCACATCGTGCCCAGTGGGAGAGGAGGGGCGTTGCTATTGCTGACTATTACTTAATTCACTCACTAACTAAACTAACTAAACTAACTAACTAATCGCTTTATGGTTACTACGGGAGAAGAACGATTCTTTAGTGTAAATATGAATAAAATATTAATTACGACGCGAGGCGAATAGGGTACGTAAAACGCACGCTCAGGGTGGATCGCTCTTTGTTTTTTTAGATTATTAATAATTGTTCACTGAATCGTTCGTTGTTACACGATGCACAAATGTTTTAATTATATATATATATATATATACATATACATATGTATATACCTTAAAAGATTAATTGTTTTTTAGATAAATGAAGAAAGCTTTATTAGAACGTCTTTATTTAAAAAAACGAGATGGCGCCACTGCATACTGTAATACGAGCGATTTAGAAGAGGGCGCTCCACTCTAGGCATTCATAGTTGTTACATCACGCACAGGGGCAGAGAGACAGTCGAATTCATCGATCCTTGGACCCCTAGATCCGATCGATCCGAGGATTTTGCACACTTTCTTTCGAACTCTTCGCCAACCATCTTTGACGATATTTCATTTTATCGCGAGAAAAAGGAAAAAAATAATCGAGCCTCGTTAAACGATTAGACGATTAATAAATTTATTTTAGACGATCTAGAGCTTCCTTCGGCAAAAGTGATTCGCGCAAAGTGTTCGAAAGAAATCACGATAGATGTATAAGGAATTTTAATACTTTCCTCGATGCCAATAGGGATTGTAACGAGACTCTTGGTGTTCTTATTTTGTTAAACGAAAACGCGCGGGCACTCAACGCCGATGATTAATAACGAATAACAAAAAAAAAAAAAAAAGAAAATTTAAAAATTCATAGAATTATAACGAAACGAAACCAGGGTGGTTCGGGATACGTGTACATTACGCACTTCTCACCGCGTGACTTTTGTTTTTTTTTTTTTTTCTATTTTAATTAAAAATTGTACGAGATTTGTAGAAATTGACGATCAAGAATCACGTATCGATCAATGTAGAATTTTTATAATATTAAAATTCGTGTGTAGTATGTTCTCAAAGTTCCTCTTTATTAACTTATTAAATTGTAATATTTTATTATATCGTAACAAAAAAAAAAGGAAATAGGTTTTGTAAAAGAGTATTTAGTCGTATTAGAAAGCTTGGGGAAATTATTAAAAAAAAAAGATACGTGATTCGGAAATGGTCAGCGTACGATTTCGTGGGTGCAAATAGAGTAGAGTGCCAATTAGGATAGAAGGATTACAAAGTAGTGTTAGGTCTTCCTAATAATGGGGTGAAAGGTCGTGGTTAGATCGGCTTTCAAAACACAGATTCGCGAGGAAAGATTACTCTTAATTTCAAATTATATTTCGACGAAATAACTTGAAAATATCAAAGTTTTCGTGAGTTTTTCACGAAATAATAAAGATGAATAAAAAAAAAAAAAAAAACGAATTGAGAGAAATCTTTCGTCGCTACGCCTGGTGAATCGCTTTTACCAGCTGAGAGTCCAGCCAATTGGGTTTCCGCTCAAAAAAACGGCGTCCAACGTCGAGCTCGCGTCGCGCCGATTTCTCTCGGGGCATCCACGTGAAAAACATTTTCTAATAGCGTCTCGAGCTGCCTTGAACCGAAAGTGCATTAAAAAAAATTCGTCCGCACGAATCGAAATTCCGCCGGTCGAAATTCATTGCGGCTGGGATCACACGTGTCTCCGAACGAAGAGGAAAGATCGACTCTTGATTCTAAAAAGAAAAAAAAAAAAAAAAAAAAAAATAAAAGAAAACAAAAAAAGTAACGATACGTTAGTTAGATATTTTGTATTTTATAGCGACGATGTTGTGATATATCGATTCGAACCGATAACAATGAACATGAACGTCGTAAGGATAGTTAACCTCGTTGTGCGAATGGGAAGTTTCGTATCTCGCTTCTATCGTAGCAATTATAGATAGACTATTTAATTGCATATCTCGTGATAATTTGTTACTTAAGTAGCATCCTAGTTAATTTATTGAAGAGTGATCGTTTTAATATTACCGCGTAGTATTCGTATCTAGAAAGTGATGGTGAAAATCGATTTTTTTCCAACTTAACCTTACTTCCATCCATTTGTAATCTAACCTTCAACGATAAGAACTAGTTGTACGTATTAACTGAAGCAAAGTTTGTTCGAAGGAAAAACAAGAAAGAAAAAAAAGAAAAGGAACTGTTATCGCTTCCATTCCCTTAAACATCATTTATAATTACTTCGACAACGAGAAGGATAGATCGATGGATGTGATTCTCAGCCGCAAAGTTCTCTCCGGCGCGACAGTGCGCACGAGGACTTTTTCTACGTAAGATAGATATTTCTCTAGTAGACTTTAGGGGGCGGGGCGACGTCGATATGAACGATTAGGAGAAACAAGAAAAGTTTAATTACGCATCAGTCTCGCGTCTCGATCGAAAAGAAAAAAAAACTAGGTTCGAGGATAAAAATAGGGGGAAAAAGTAACGAAATATCGACTGGATATCCCGAGCCACCCGCTGCTACACGGGTCAAAAATGGATTAGAAAATAAATCGAGAACATTGTTCTTTCTTAGAAAAATGGTAAAAGTTTGATCGAGAGAATTGGAAAATCGAGACGTATTTGATAATTTTCGTGCAATTAAGCGAGTGAAAAAAAAAAGTGAAAAGAAAGAAAGAAAGAAAAATGATGGGTCGTTTGCGTAGAATTTAAGCTTGTGAGGGGACTGAGAAGACGTATATAATATATTATATGTAAACGCGTAGCTAACGAATGATTAATTTAGCAAGATAACCTGGTTAACGAGATAAAAAGAAAGAAGTACGATTGTTTTTGATTTTTTTTTTTTTTTTTTTCCTTCTTTTTTTTCTGTTGTTGGGATGGGTGGTTAGAAGAGGTGTGTTGCGAGAATTTAAATAGATGAATATAGAACGCACGAGCATGCGAGGTGCAAGTTCAGCTACGAGAATAACGATAACAATAATAATAATAATAATAATATTAAATAATAAATAATATATATATATATATATAAAATTGAAAGGTACTTAACGACACACTGGTAAATTGTAAACGACGAAAAAAAAAAACGGCGATGAATTATGAACATAGTGCGATTATTATTACCTATTATTACGGCAATACGATGATATACATATATTATAATGATGAAATACAATGATATATTTATCGAATATTTATTGAGCAAATGAGAATAGCACACTGTGTAGTTATCGGTTGTACAAAGTAGGCGGCGAGGCGAAAACGCGAGCGATTCTTTTTTTTTTCTTTTTTTTTTTTTTTTCTTTTTTTAAAGGATCGAAATCCTGTGGAGATTGTTGAGGTTAGGTGTCGTCAGGAGGTCGCTATTTTTATATACGATATTTTTCCTCGATTTATTAACTTTCCATTCGCGTTGATTCTATTTTTAGGTTAGGATTAAGTTAACCTCATTTTGTGAAAGGAAATAGAAATTTTTCATTTTCGAACTTCGATTATTTTCGATCTTCCTTTTCGAAACGCACAATTTCTACAAAATATCGATTATTGTTAATTAAGTTATGACAAATTTTCGAATTTATGATCCTCCAAGACACCAAATCTGAGCAAAATCTCTTTGGAAAAGGAAAGTTCATCGAAAAAAGCACGTTGCGAGAACAAAGAGGCACGAAATAAAACGCGATATGGAATAAACACGGAAGGGAAAAGAAGAGAAGTCGAGGAATGTCCTGACCGTCTCGGTTGGCGTGTATTTTCGTCTCACGATCCTTTTTTTTTTTTTTTTTTTTTTTTTACGATTGTGAACGAGGTTCATGTTATATATCAGGGATTAGACTAAATAGTATAACGATACGCTGCGAGGGAGGTGGCAAGAAAAAAAAAAGAAACAAACGAAACGAAAAACATGATGAAAGACATGGGTGAGCCTCTTTGATTAAAAATTTCCCATCCCGGCATTTTCTTGATCCTTTTCAAAAAATAATATAAATTAAATCTAAACCTTACGTAACCTCGTTTGATATCTTTCTAACCTCACTTGACGACCTAACTTCGTTAATTAAAAAAAAAAAAAAAGAATAGCATAGAATTTAAGAAAAACTTATTCGCTTTTTATTTTGAAAAAATTTTGAAAAACTAGATGCTGGATGGGATTTTTTTTAAGTGAGGGGGAGCAGTTGTAAAATGGAAGGGGAGAAAAAAATAAGTATGTACGAAGGGTGGTTGACCTTTGGGACAGGCTGGAGGGGGAGGGCTGTGACAAAGGTGGTGATAGTGGTAACCAGAAGGGGTGAGACGTTAAATTAGATTTTTCTCTATAGAAAGAGTGGCTAAAATGGATTTATCGAATAACGATAGATTAGAGGTAATAAATTATTGTACACATAAATATAAATTGCTCGAACATAATATTCTTGTTTAAATTGAAACCAATGTCGTTTTTTTAAAAAAAAAAAAAAAAAAGAAATTCGAAAATTTTTTATATTCGAAAAATTAAATTAGGAAAAATAAATTCTCTGGAGATCAATTCTCGTCTTCGCGATTATTATTATTATTTCAAGAACGATAAAACGATGGTTGAAAGGGGGCCCTCTTTCCGCAGAGATGAACCGGTATTTAATATACTTAAGGGAATTAACCAAGTTGTGATAAGCGTGGAGTGGAAAAACTACGTGGAAAATTTCGAAAAGAAACGACGGGAGGAGAAGTGGAGAGAAAGAAAGGGGAAAAAAAAAAAGGAAAAAAAAAGAAAAAAATGAGAAACGTGTGCGATCCCGGGGTGCACGAAGCAACCCTCCGACGAAGGGACACTGACAAGGGAGAGGCTTCTTTGTCACCTTACCGCGCCAATTATACGTTGTGTCCATACTGTCTCAATTAATATAATGTATTATATTATATATATATTATATATATATATATATATCCGACAATATTGATTATTAAAAATTCTTAATATATAAAAGAGGAGAAAAAAAAAAAAAAGATGTTAAGTGAATATTGAACGAAAATTTTATTCCCTTTTTGAGTTTTCTTTCTTTCAAATTTTCAGATTTTTAATATAGAAAAATGTTTGACTTGAAGAGACGTGTGAAATGATGGGGTAATTTTTTTTTTCAAAATATTTCTTCTATTTTTGAATATTCTTGTGTAGTATAAAAAAATTTTTTATCGTTTGAAAAATTATTGTTGATTTTTAAAATATTTTTTTAAAACATGTTTCAGATAGAAAAGTTCAATGAAGAAAGAAGGCAAGGCATATTTTGATATCGTTATTTTTTTTTTTTTTTTTTTTTTATAGATAAATGGGTAGAATTTACGATGATGAAGATCATTTTTTAAATAGAATCGTTGTACTTTTTAATGCGTTATTAGATGCGTTATTAGGTGTGACAAGTCATTCTCTATAAAAAGAAAAACTATTTATTCAATTATTTTTTAAACTTATAATTTTTTGATTTAAAGTTTTAATATTTTTTTTTTTTTTTTATAGAGAATTGCACACGTTGCACACATGATTAATGCGTTGAAAAATACATGATATTATAATAATATAAAAAAACAAATTGTTAAAAAAACAAAAGTTTCTTAATCAAAAATAATCGAGATATGCCAGATGATGAGAATAAAAAAATCATTTTGTGTATTATTTAGAAGAAACTATAAAAAAATGTCCAGTATAAAGTAAGGGAGAAAGGTATAATAAAAGGTAATAAAAGGTAAGTATATAAACGGTAAGTATCTTTAGAATTAAGGAAACTGTTAAAAAAAAAGAAAAAAAAAAAAAAAAGAAAAAAATACCACAAAAAAAGCTGTAAAAGGTAAGTATATAAGGTAAGTATATAAGGTAAGTATATAAGGTAAGTATATAAAACTTCTTGTTAAATTATATTCTCCTGATAAAAAATCGAAAATTTGGTCAAAAATTTCAATCTCAGAATTCCTAGAAAAATTTCACGTGCCACCTCCTCTTTGATTATATTCTCCTGATACAAAATCGAAATTTTAGCTAGCAAAAATTTTTTCAGAAATTTTAAATCTAAAATTTTTTGGCCGATTTTTCGACTTTGTATTAGGAGAACATAAGTTGACAGGAGGTCGTTCGAGAAATTTTTCCAAGAATTTCGGCAGTTCTTGGAAATGACGTCAAATTCTTGGAATTTTTGAAATTCTTAGAAGTGACGTCAAATTCCTGGAATTATCGAAATTCTTGAACGAATAAAATTTTTCGCCGATTTTTCGACTTTGTATTAGGAGAACATAAGTTGACAGGAGGTCGTTCGAGAAATTTTTCCAAGAATTTCGGCAGTTCCTGGAAGTGACGTCAAATTCTTGGAATTTTCGAAATTCTTGAACGAATAAAATTTTTCGCCGATTTTTCGACTTTGTATTAGGAGAACATAAGTTGACAGGAGGTCGTTCGAGAAATTTTTCCAAGAATTTCGGCAGTTCTTGGAAGTGACGTCAAATTCTTGGAATTTTCGAAATTTTTGGGCAAACAAAATTTAAAATACAAAATGACATATAAAATTTTTATAGAATAATACACTTACCTGTTTTTTTACTTACCTTTTATATACTTACCTCTTCCAATTGACATATTTACAGGAATTAATCATTTTTTCACCATTTTACTTAAATCTAAGGGACTGAGGACAGTCCTATACTTATCTTTTCCATACTTACCTCTTTGAACTGCAGTAATTCCTGGAACAAAATATTTAATTAATAATACAACGTATTTTAAATATATAAAATATATATATATAAATGTACATATAAAGAAAATGTAAAGTTCATGTGTATTTATGATATGTAAAAATTGAAATTGATTTTAAGATCTTCAAAGCAATCAAAATAAGAAAAAGTATAAAAATAATTAAAAATTCGTACTATCTCTTGAGCGCATATATGTGTAAATTATTGAGCATGCGTAGAGAAAGAGTGAATAGTGCGAGAAGGATAGAGATAGGATAAAAATATTGAAATCAGCGCCATCTTCAGAGTGCCGCAAATGAAACACATAAAGAAAAGACAGAAAATCGTAAAAGAAGGATAGAGATAGGATAAGAATTGATTTTTGGCGCCATCTCTTGAGTGTAAAAGATACTAGTTCAAAGATAGGATAAAGTAGAATAGAATTAAGAACTTACGCCATCTCTTAACTATTTTCTTAACTACGTAATGATATGTTCTTAATTCTCAACAGATAATCCTAATCTTTAATTTTTCTGTCTTATCCTAAATCTTTAAAATAAATTTCTTTTATACTCAACAGATGACACTGATAGTCAATTCTTACTCTATTTCTCTATTATTTTCTGTCTTTTTATTATTTTCTCTTCTCTTATTATTTTCTGTCTTTTCTTTATATGTTTCATTTGCGGCACTCTGAAGATGGCGCTGATTTCAATATTTTTATCTTATCTCTATCTTTTTCGCACTATTCGCTCTTTATTTGTAAACTATAATCTGCACATATATACGTTATAAGAGATAGCTTGTAATTAAGTTTTTAATTATTTCTATTCTTTTCTATATTTAAGAGATTGATTAAAGATCTTAATAAAACGTATTCCAATTTTTATATATCAAAAGTACACATATTTTACATGCATGAGGATAAGAAAAAATAAAATGCAAATTGAAAAAGTGAAGTACAATTTATTAATAATATACGCAGCCAATCTTGACATTCGGTGCACCATCACGAATATAATCTGATACAATTATTGATACAGCCATATCGGAAGCGACTCGTCACGATTATCTTCCTTCTGCTTTATGTATATAAATACTTCGTAATTAAAATATAGATATATACATATTTATTTATATTTTTTTATATATATGTATGTATATATATATTTGTACAACCTGGACACACACGTCTAGAAAATAATTTCTAATTGCTAATTTTCTTTTTTGAATCTGTCGGTCGTTAACCCTTTATGGTCCGCTATCTTTGTTTCTTACAATACGAGTATCTATTCTTAAATAAAAAAAATTCCGAAGAATTTTTCGTTGTCATTAATATTTCTGATTTATAGAAGAAAGAAATTTTTAAAAAAAAGAATACTGTTGCAATAAAAAAAATCATAAGCCAAAAGTGTCATCGATTAGACCCTAAAAGGTTAAAGAATCAAAGAACACATGATCGAATCACGAATATTCTAACCATCACTGTAAAAAAAAAAAAAAAAAAAAAGAAATACATTTTGGACGAAATTTAAAAGTTCATCTATCAATGAACAATGTATATTATTCTTTTTTTGTAATATATTTGTTTCTAAAACAGAAAATGCGAAATTAACAATTAAGAAAAAATATATCACAGACAAAGAAGAAGAAAAATATAAATCACAAAAAATAATGTAAAATTTAAACACAGTTTTATACTAATCGTATAAAAAACATTAGCTCTATTAATTATATTATCATAAAAATATTTCTCTTTTTTTCTCTCTCTCTTCTTTATATCTTCCTCGTGTCTTTCACATTTTATCCAAGATTAACGCAAATTGACGAGGGAAACTTCTGTCTCTTGAAAATAGAAATGCAGATACTATAAAAACCAAGGACGGAGCAAGTGTGTCTCGACGCGAACGCAACAGACTAGAAAAGATCGAGAGAAAGAGTTTCCACTCGTCGTTCGCATCTTTAATTACAATCGGACCGTACAAAGGGAAAGATTCGTTCGAAACAATCGTTGAGAGTTCTTTCTTTCCAGAGCTTTAGCTGTTTTAATCCTTTACTTTATAATATCTTTAATAACTACTTACAACAATGCTGTAACATCATCATGAATCATAAATTAGAATTCATATATTATTATTCATCCATCCTTGAATACGACTCAATATGATAAAACAAAGGATTGATGATATGCACAGCTGCATTCAAACTTTCTTCTTGCAATTTTATAAATTTCTTTTTATCTTTTATCGTTACGACACACAATATCTGTTTTACAATCTGCAAATAATCAGATCGGAAAAGAAAAAAGAAAAATTAAATTATAATTCTAAAACGGTGCGCCACATTGTTTCAAAAGACTTTCATGTTTCTACTTTTCCCTCTACCTGAACTATTTTAACTATCACGGTATTAAATATATAAAAATACTTTACTTTTATCAGATTCTCTCGCCTGACTGATTTGACTATAAGAAAAAAATGTACAAAAGTTTTCATTAAATTCTGATTAAACTTAAATTTTATATCGATCAACGAAAGCATATGATTGAAAATTATTTATATATAAATAATAGATAACGATAGAATGATAAATGCATTAACATTCGAATGCATTTCTCAATAAAAAAGTCATCTTCATGGATCCTATTCTTTCTAAAGTTAAATAAATAAATTGAAATACTTGTCTCGATAAAATCAATGCCACTTTATACTTCTGAAGTATTCTAACCTTAAAAGCTCTAACAGCCATGTAATCCTCACGTATCTATATATCTAAAGACGCAGCAAATTCTTTTAAAATCGTGCTCATTTGACGAAAATACATATTCCTCTTTTTCTCTTTTTGTCTATATATAAATATCGTACAGAAAATATCATTATTCTAACCTTATCGAAGACGAAACAATTGATTTAAATCAAGTATCAGCTTGATCAAAATGTCTTTGAATGACTTTTCATCTTAAAATATTTATATAATTACTTTAAAAAGCTTTCAAATCTTGAAAAGTTAAGAAAAAATTCTATTGAATATTAGCTTATAAATTTGTCCAAAGATCAATTGAACATTCTGTTACCTTAGAAAATCGGAAGAAATACTTCATTCTTTACTACATTCTTTTTCAAATTTTGTTCTCCTCTTCAATTCGTTTCTTTTAATATTCATAATTCCTTTTCTTCGTTTTTTTTTGTTCTTCAAATAAAAAATTTTTAATCGAGTTATAAGAACGTTGCTATATTGTACTCTCTCTCACTAAACAAACACTATCGAAAAGACTGTTCTAATGATAATATCGTACAGGGAAAAGACCATCCGTGCACCGAATCTACAATAATCGCATTTGCATGTGTATATATATGTTTTTAAGTACGAAAATGCGCAACCAGTGCAACAATGTCGAAAAATTACCGGAAAACACCGGTTTTTGTTATACAAAATTTTGTAAGTACAAGTTCTTATCGACTGAGCCGAATAGTGGAGACGATGGAATGTTCGACGATTACAGACTATATTTTAAAAGTAAGAAAGGCGAAAATATCAGCCGACTATTGTGCAAACTTAAAAAAAAATCTCGTATCTTTTTGAACATGCTTCTTAATCGTGTCAGATCTTAATTTGATAATATAAATTAATTAATATTTATAACTCGCGCAAAATATTCAATAGAATATTCTATTGATAATCAGACATTCGAATAACGATATCTTGCGAGCTGTGTTTTTTAAGATTTACAGTTTGAAAATTTTGAAAGTTTCCAAATTTTAATTATCAACTTTAAAGATTTTAGAAACTTTCATTGCCGATCGAGACGATTTTTCGTAATCGTCGCGCATCATGCGGTGATATATATCGTTATTACGATTTATATTTAGGGCAAGTCAAAGGAACTATGATTTTAATACCGTAGCGTCTCGCGGAAATACGCATTTTCGTCTTGTTCTTACTTTAAACGATACTGGAGAACAGAACCGACTACTCGCCATTAACAGAAACATGTTCGGCCGTGAACTGGTTCCTGAGTTCGTCTCGTGAATATGTTCACTAGTTGGCAGTGTACTCTGTCAACAAATATTACAGATAAATTATATCATTTCGTTCGAGTAATTTATTTATGAAAAATATTCGACAAAATTATTTTTCTCGTGAATTTATAATATATATTTTCATTGAATTAAATAAAATAAAACCTTAATAAATTTCCAATTATTCTGAAAGCACAAAAATTGTAATTTTTTAATTTAGAAAATAATTCATAAGATTGAAAATGATAAGATATCAAAGGATGGTAATGAAACGGTATGAGAAGTTTACGTGTGAAAGAGATGAGACCGGAAATGAGCTTAGAGTATCCGCAAATATCCAAGTGAGTGTTTACCTGATTTTCACGTTGGAGTTATCGATCACCTCGCCATCACAGTTCCACACGCTCAGGTTTGAACTCATATAGCGATTGTTAATCTCTCTGTCGGAGTGCATGTGCATGGTGGGCAGGGCGCGGAACGTGAACTCCCTCGCTCTGTACACCTCCACGAAGGGTAGATCGTACTGGAGGAAGGCAAACAGATAAGATCAATTCGTGTACAACCACCATAATACATAATGAAGAGGAGTGTATTGCGTTTGCCCTTTTGTACATATGTATGTATATATTTTATTATATTATTATATATATTTGTATATTTAATTTTTTATTTATATTTGTTTATTATGTATATTTGATTAGATTTTTTAAATTCTAAATGAAATTATTTTACACGTTATTCACAGGATTTAGAAATGTTAAAAAATTTGAAAATTTGGAAATTTCAGAAAATGGATTGGAAGTAGAAAAAAAAAAAATATGAAAATTTCACACACCAGAGTTTTCTGTTTGCTGGACAACCTGAGCAACATCCTAATATTGTTAAAGAGCGAGGTATGTCGAACTAGAATCACATCCACGCAACCATCCCCAATATGACAGTGGGGACTGAATCCCATAGGACTTCTGGCACAACCACACGCGAGATTGGCACCATTTACCATGAAGAATTTGCCTCTGACAGTCATCCATCCTGAGATTAAGTTAATAATAAATATATAACAAAAACTGACGATAAAAAAAATAAAAAATTTAATTTGATAAAATGTAATACAACTAACTGGATATTTCTTTTTCCGAATTGCTGTTGTGCATGTGTTGCAGACATCTAGTGCAGTTTTTTGTACACCTTGTGCTGGTCGCTGGATGGCAAGGGTCCGAAAGAAGTTGGATCTCACCTTCATAACCTTTATTCCCAAGGATCTTCTTGAAACCTTCAAGAGTTCAAATCGATGTATGTATCTCATTATTCTTCTTTTCGTAATTTTTTTAGTTCTTAGCGAATATTAATTCTTATTTCTTTTGTATAGATAAAACTTTGATAGTAATAAAGAAATATATATATATAAATTATCAGGCTGTGAAAGAAAAAAAAATGATTAAATATATATTTATTATAAAAAAAATTATTGTATGTATATATTTGAAATTAATAAAAAACTAGAAAGATAACATATTTTTATTTTCTTGGAACAATTAAATAAAATAAACGTAAATTGATAAAGTTTAATAAAATCAAAAATATTGATAAAATTTATGAAAATTTTGAGAAATATTGTTCTAATAAAATCGAAATATATTAACTTTCAAAAATTGGAAATAGAAAATAATAGAGGAAATATTTAAAGTAGATCTATTTTAATTAGATTAATACATTTATGTTTATTATCACCTTTAATCAATACAATTTTGTTTACAATTTTAGAAATAGGTATCAAACTCTTAATGTCTATAATACATTTAATAATATCTTCAAATAGCTTTGTGTCATCTTTCTTGATATTTCCTGCAAAAAAAAGTAAATATATTGTAAATCCTGAATTACAATTTTAGATTTATAAAAACCACACCATTTTAGATTAATAATTTAAATTGTATGTAGTTATAATTCTAATTAGTAGATAACATATCTATGATCTATCTTTCACTATATAGAAAAGAGGCATTTTAACATAAAATGATAAATACACACAGAAAAAAAAGGATACATACTTACCTACTTAAATAATTTACCTTGATCTTTCGCATTTCACAAATCTCCCGCAAGAATGCGCGCTAAGACTATATTAACTAGTGCCATCTTCTTATTCTTCTTTGTACTGCCATTATGTACAATATTTGTAAGAATCTTTTAAAACACTTTCACGAAATGCTTCATTTAAAATTTTTTTGCATTATTATTTTTTATCTATCTTTTTCTGGCTTGTCATTATATTAGTAATAAAAATAAGAATATAAAAATTTGTATATATATATATATATTTGTATAAATAAAAAAAGTTATAAAATCTGTATATAAATAAGTATACAAAAATCTGAATGATAACTATCGTTCATATAATATTTGTTTCCCTTCCTTCTCGAACATGCAAGTGTTCCTAGGAAACTAAAACAGAAATTAAAACATCGAAGTTTCGACTTAAAGAAACTCGTAAATTTCTTTCTGAGCTGCCATATCCTACTTCCTACATACATTTTTTAAAATTCTCAATGCAAAACAACTATATTTTACATTTTTTTTTTCTCTCTTGACCTCTCTCTTTCACCCATATCAGTAAATCATATTTCATTTCAGATAAATAGTTCAAATATTCCTTTCAGACTACACTGAATACTAAAGGACAAATAAAATTAATAACTATCTACCAAGACTGGGAAAAAATAAACTTTTAAAACAGATAATAAATAAGAAATAATCCTATTTACAGAATTTTGCAAATAAATTTTCTTTTTTGAAATTTTTCCCAATTCCTGTATACGTATATGTATAATATATATAATCTATCTATCATTAACACACAGAACTAGACAATCGAACAAAAGAACCTTTATTCCACTTCAAACAGACATATTTAGCTCATACTTACCCGAATAATCGTATCTCTGGGGACCCATCCACCGGAACTTCTCGCTGTCCCGTATCACGTCACCCAGGTAACCGTAACTGAGCATACTTGCGTATAACCTGAGCAACGTGTGGTCGTTGTGAACCGAGGAGATGTCAAGGCCGGCGCTGTCGCCGAAGATGATATGTATAGCCGCTGTTTGCACATCTGTGGTTCCGTGAAGACTATAAGCAACCGTATCGGTACTTCCGCTGGGTATCACGCCGATCGGAAGCCGAGGAGTCGGTAAGTCCGCCTCAGGATTGTTGGGGTCGATCTGTCGATCCCTCGAAGTCCTCAGCACGAGGCCGTTGATCACCTCGGCGAGGGTACCATCTCCACCGATGCAGACCACCGCCTGCAAGGGTGGGAAAGGGTTAAAGTATAATTTTTTTACTAAGGATAAAAGGACATTTTATATTTATTTATAATAAAATTTATAATATAATAATATAATATAATATAATAAATTTATAATAAAAGGTTTTAAAATAATTTATTTATATTTTATATAAATAAAAGATGAAACTTACGTGGAAATCTGTAAGATCAGTACTTAAGAGGATATCACGGATATGATTCACCCTCTCTGTAACAAGCATCTTCGTTTCGATCCCAGCAATGGTCATCAACGGTTGCACATCCTTCTCCCAAATCTTCAACCCTTTCTTTTTCCCTCCAAAAGGATTGACGAACAGTAAGATCTTTCTGGGACGATGGGTTAATCCTGGAAAATCCATCGAGAAATTTACAATCAAATTTCAAAATAATTTCAACAATTTTATTGGCACGATTATTTATATAATTAATTTTTCTTTTTTTTTTTTTTTTTTTTTTTTTTTTTTTTACCAGAGTAAAGTCAAGAGTTAATTTAATTCAAGAAAATTGGTCGAGGTGAGGTAAAATCAGTTTTATTTATTCAAAGGTATTTTTTTTTTTTTTTTTTTTATTTTTGTAGAAACGCAACGCGACAAACAAGAAGCCGGATCAATACTTATGGCCACTGGTTCTCTCATCAAGATAAACCAGAAAGAGATCGCGTTACACGCACGGGAACGAAACCACCACCCTGTTGTTTTTCCATTTCACCTTCTTGCCCCATCCGCAGGAGAAGGGCGTAATTCGACGATGGCATTTTGATTGATTGGAATGGGCGGTAAGCTCGTTTACACAATGTTAGGAATATTACGGAATATCGTATGGAATAGATACCCGATTAGCTATCGGTTGACCATCGATATTTTGTGTACACGAACAAACAGAATTATCGTTTATAGCGTAACAATTCAAATAAAAATATCCGCAATGCTCAAGGCCTGATCGATAAGTAATTTCATTTTATTCTTCTACTAGGTGAAAGTAGATTTTATTATTTCTAAATATTTTTAATACGAATTTTACAATTTGTTTGTTTTGATTTGATATATTGTTGAAAGTATTATACGATAATTTTTTTTTTTCGTGAAAATAAAATGAAAAAAAAAAAAATGTCACGATTGTTGAGATTGAAAAAATTTCCCGCGTTCATTTTTTTTCTCTCTTTCTCTCTCGATTCATTGGAAGTTGCGCGCCTGCTCCCATGCTATCCTCGTGGCGGAGGCACGGTGACCCGCGGTGAAAGTGTACCCGGTCGACCGCTGTAATTCGTTCCCGATCTGATCGAGCTTATTTTTATCCTCCAACATGTCAACTTGTCCGCGACTTGTATGTATTTTTTCACGAAAATATGCCACGAAAATATTGTACGTAAATTCAGGTGAAAATAAAAGAAAAAGAAAAAATGACAAAAACGAGAAAAATAGATAAATAGATTACGATTTATATTATTTTAAATTAATAAACGTATGTAACGAAAGAAGAGAGGACGTATTAATATAAATATTTAATTATTTAAAAATATTTTAAAAATTAAATTATTTTCCAAGAATAATTTGTTCTTTGTTGTTTGGTACGATATGACAATGGGATAGAAAGTTGAAACTATTGACGTAGACTTTATGAAAGAATCATTATCGCTTCAATCGTGCACAGAACCGGTTTGAAATAAAATGGACTTTGTTTTCAGGAAACTCGCGTCACCATGACATTTTCTTGGAGTTTTTTTTTTTTTTTTACTTCCATCAAGATTACAAGTGTAAATGTTATAGCATACGATTGTCGAATAAAACAAGAGTATTTCGACGTGAAAAATGAATATCACGTTTCTTCGTTTCCAGAAACAAACGATAAGATATTTGAAAATATTATTCTCGTTGGAAATGATCGAACGGAGTTGCAAAGTTTCATCTATTAATAGTGAATATAATAATACCAGGAATAAAACAAAGTTGTAACAATCTTGCAAAAAGTCGAAGCGACTCGTGACGAAATAGAAAGCGATAGTTTCAACTCCTACAAATTTAATAAACTCAAGGTTAAAACAGAAAACTTCTAAAGTTGAATTATCACTTTCTATTCCCATTCTATAAATTACAATTTTAAAATCGATCTCATAGACTCGTCGACACCAAGAAGAAATGAAACAGAAAATGACAATTTTAACACTTACAAATTTAATTATCCATAAATCTCAGATTGAACAAACCTTTAAACCGTGATCATATTCTCTATTTCTTTCCATTGATTGCTTTTTTAAAAACTATCATTTTTAAATCTTAACGTGAACTTTAAAACTTTAACTCTTAAAACAACCTATCTAGTATACCTAACCTACAATTATCCCAAAACTCTGTCGTCCCTCTATAAACTATCGTAAATCTTTTATAAACCCGTCGTCCTCTATAAATCTCGTCTAAACGTTGTGCAAACTAAAATTGTCGAGAAAGAGAGAGACACTTATTTCGAGCATCGTTATTAATAACTCGAAACACCATGCGAAAGCATCCATTCCCAGACGCTCTTCAAACATGCATTACACGGCGTGAAGTAGCGTAGTAACGAGAGGCGTCAGACCGAGAGAATGGTTTATTTAAGCTGTGCACAAATTGCACGTGTGCATCCTCGAGGCTTTTTATCCGGTGAATGAGGATGACGTAAAGGCCGGAGGGACAAAGGTGCACGAGGGGGGGAAGAGTCGTGGCCGCGAATAGGGAGTTTTGCAAGGTGAAGTGTCGCTCTACGAAGTGTCATGGCGCACTGGTCGATAGAATGCAACGTTTCCCCGCGCTCGCTCTTCCAGTTTTGTCCGTTTTCCTGTGAGCTTTATAAGCAGAGACGAGGGCTTCTTTTCTTTCAAGTTTTCCAGTATCGGGCTATTTTATCAATTCTACCGAAGTTGGATTTGGATTCTTCGCTTGTTCCAGGTTCGAACTTTTCTAGGTTAAATGTCACATTCTCTACGATATCTTCTCTCGTTTCGAGTTTCATAAATAAATACGAGGATTTTGATTCTTCTCGTTCGTTGAATTTTTGATCTTGGATCCCATTAAATTTGGATTCCTCGCTTGTTCCAAGCTCGAACTTTTCTAGGTTAAATGTCACGTTTCCTGCGATACCTTCTCTCGTTTCGAGTTTCGTAAATAAATACGAGGATTTCGATTCTTCTCGTTCGTTGAATTTTTGATCTTGGATTCTATTAAATTTGGATTCTTCGCTTGTTCTAGCCTCGAGTTTTTCTAGATTAAACGTTACAAATGTTCTTCGATTCATAAATAATTTCATAAATAGGTACAAGGATTTGGATTCTTCGCTTGTTCCAAGCTCGAACTTTTCTAGGTTAAATGTCACGTTTCCTGCGATACCTTCTCTCGTATCGAGTTTCATAAATAGATACGAGGATTTCGATTCTTCTCGTTCGTTGAATTTTTGATCTTGGATTCTATTAAATTTGGATTCTTCGCTTGTTCTAGCCTCGAATTTTTCTAGATTAAACACAAATGTTCTTCGATTCATAAATAATTTCATAAATAGGCACGAGGATTTGGATTCTTCGCTTGTTCTAGGCTCGAATTTTTTTAGGTTAAGTGTCACTTTCTGCGATTTCTTCACTGATCTTCTTTGATTTTGAGTTTTATAAATATTTGAATTTGGATTTCTTTGATCTTGAATTCTATTAAATTTGGATTCTTCATTTGTTTTAGGCTCGAATTTTTCTGCATTGAATGTGAAACTTTCTGCGATTTCTCTTCTGGTTTCGAAGTTAGTTTGTAAGTAGACACGGAGAACTTGGATTCTTTTATGAATTCTTTCAAACTTTGAAGTTTTGAACAATTTTTCTTTAAATTCTTGATTTCTCTTGGATAAAACAATTTTTCTAAATTTACAACTTTATAAAGCGAGGAATTTATCGACAGAGAGAAAAAAAATTATTCGTCAAGCTATATAAAATTTTCTATTTTCATTATAATTTATCTACTCGATAAAAAAAAGGATGAAAGAATTTGTAACTCGTTTGAAAGAAACAAAGAGAAACTCGCTCGATATACCAAAGTTCAAAATAGTGAAACTAGAGAAACTAAAAGTGTCATTAACTTCTTTTCAAGAGTTAATTACTCTTCAAATATAGCTCAAGTCGAGCTTTCAAATTTGTCTAATCTGAATATCTTTGTTCTCTTTTCTTTATTTTTCTTTTTTTTTTCCCCCTCTTCAAGCAAAAAATATATCTTGATTAAACAGCCTTGATCCGCAACCAACGACCCAGTTCCATCGTGAGCCGAGTTTAATCCTTTCTATTCGTTCACGAGGAAACGTAACACCGTTTACTACGATTAATCGTTCGAGAAGGTACGTTTCAAAAAAAAAAAAAAAGAACTATATCGCATTTCGTTTCGTACAAAGGATGGATCGTTTCGATGAGATTGAGAGGAAAATTTAATTCGAAAGTTTTTTTTTTTTTTTTTACGATCTATCGTGAAATCGAATGAAAATCAAACTTGAGTTTTTCGTTACAAAACTCAATTTATTTCTTACAAGATCTCGTTACACCGATTGATGAAAGGCTTTGATAATCGATATCCGTTCAATTATTTAAACGATTTCCACAACTGGAATAGAAAGGAAATAACAACGAGAATCCACTTTCACCTACTTTTCCTCTATTTTCGTGTTTCGTGCATCGATACCATTACCACGAATTCATTAGTGTTTTTCATCGGTTGTTTCCACTCGCTTGTTCCGTAGTAAAGGGAAGATGATTAATATCCTTTCATGGAATATTTTAAAAGTCGACTTCCTATTACGTATTTATCAATCTTGAATACGGCAATTTTAATATACGGAGTGGGTTGTGTAATACGATTATCTGAATTATTTTTTCAGATAATAAGATTATAATATATTTTAATTTTAATAAACGCTGTAATAAATAAATAAATAAAAACGGTATTTTATTTATTTTGGATTAATATTTTGATAAGTATCGGTGAAAGTGATGAGAACACTTAACTATGAGAAAGTATTAAATAGTAAAAGAGGAAAGAAAATTTGACGAAATTTCACTTCGTTAATCTTTATCTATCTGGAAAAATATATTTTTAGAGACGGAACGATTAAAAGATAATTATCGTGGTGGCGTCAATTGTTTTCTATAATCGCAATTTTCTAATAAATCGCAAAAGATAATGTCAATTCTGTTTGTCAGATTACATTTTTTTTTTTTTTTGCTTTTTATTCGATATTAATAACACCGATAAAAATATTTACGATTCTTAAGAAAATTCTACGATCAATTTTTCGATTAATGAAATTCGAAAATTCGTCGATTTCGCAAATTGGATCGATTCGATCGGAAACTTCGGGCAAACAAATTTCAACACGAGTTGAAAGTTATCGGCAATTCCGATTTCGATTATTAGAAAATTGGATCCAATTCCACGATTAGAAACTTCAATCAAATTCCTCGAATACAATTGTTGAAAATTGTGACAATTCGATTCCATTATTAGAAAATTGGACCAATTTCAATTCCAATTGAAATTGGAAAACTCGATGGAAAATATGAACGATCGTTGAAAAATTATTAGAAAATTGGGCCAAAAATTTTTCAATTTTACGCGATTAGAAAATTCGACCAATTTCGTTTCAACGCGAATTAGAAAATTAGTCCAATTCCACGAATCTTCTAAAATTGAATCAATTCTATGTGATAATTAAAGAAAAGAAGAGAGGAGGAAGAGAACTACTACTTGCCCATGAGGTAATTTCGTATGGTCTTGACCCAGGAGGCGACTTGTCTCGGGTCTGTGTGGCTCATGGTCACGCTGTGATGGCTCCATTTGTTCTTTGGCCCGTGCACAGCGTAGTGGAGAATGAAATTCGTCGGGCACACGGTAGGTGACGTGGGCGACGTTGTCAGTTGCTTCTCCTTAAAGTTTACCCCGTGTATCCAATCATCACCGTAGCGAACGGCGAGCACGTCGGTCATTGGTAGCGTCCATCTTGCTGGAAAGATCGTTGGAAACAAAAAAAACTTGGTCAATAGAAGTCAAAGGAAATTATCGTTTTGCCTCTTCGTTTGTATCTCTGAATTGTAATTTTTAAGGTTAAGAAAAATTTTCAAGTTATTTTAAAATTATCTTGGAATTAAATTCGATTTTTACAAAGAAATATTCATTTTATGTCCCATTGTTATTGATACAAGTTATATACACAGTAGATACATAATTTAGGCGTGGGATCGATTCTCTTAAATTATTCTTTCCTCGCTAAAAAGATAAAAATATCTGCATGGAATCGAAAAATTGGTTATTACAGATTATGATACAGGATTAGATAATAAATGAAAGAGGAAACAAGTACGAGTGGAAAGACGAGAGACAAAGGGGATTCGATTTACCGTTCTCTAATAGCCGCCACTTAATATCGCAACAGGGTGACGAGAACAAAGGCGAGCCAAGCTCAAAACGTCCGATTGTTTTGCATAATTGAACTAGCTGCTTCTACTCGTCCGCAAAATACCCTATGAAATATAATCGATATTCTCTATGTTCGAATGAACACGAGAGAAGGAAGAAAGGGAAAGGAAGAGACGAGGAAACATAACCTCCAATGTAAAGGTTTCGGTTTCGTTTTTCTACGATCGAGTGATAAAAAGAAAATGAAAAAAAAAGATATAAAATAAAAATACGCGTAATCGATGTTTTAACGTTTTAGATTAGATTAGTCAGAAATGAACAATTTGATCCACCAACATCTCTCTCTCTCTCTCTCTCTCTCTCTCTCTCTCTCTCTCTCTCTCTCTCTCTCTATTCGAAAGATGAAAGAGTTTTATTTGTGATTATTTCTATCGTTATTAACAAAGATCACTGAATCATCTCTGGATAGAGAATTGTTTAAGATGGGACAAGGTAGCCTAAGATAACCAGGAGATAAAACGAGATATAGGAGAGGCGGGAAAATACGATTGACACTTCATAAAAGCGATAAGAGTGGTGATAACGATTTTTGCAATTTTTTTTTCTTCTTATAAAACCGTTGCGAACTTTTAGTTAAATAAAATTTATTCTTAATTTTTCGAAAGAATTGAACTTGAAATTTTGTATACTTCTTTTTCAACGTTTAAATTATATTTTCAACATTGTTGACGAGTAAATATTTTACTAGAGCTTTTGTACGAGAAAAAAATTCTTTTTTCAACGTTACGCATTTCTTATATCTTGATATTAAACAATTTTTCGAAAATATTTCGATTAGATCGAATAAAATAAATTCGTTCGCTGAAATTTATCGTGTAAATTTTTCTGAATGTTGCTCGACATAGCGCGATATATTTGGCACGAGGATTGCATAAAAACATTATAGTCGTTAACTGACTCGGTTATCGGCGGGACAGCTGTCATTCGAAGCCAAATTGCGAGTGTATGTGTACCAACTATAAAAGCACGATGAACTTGCCGAAGATAGATAACGAAATTACGTAATTGATAACGGCCACAATGCATCCATCGTGAGTTTTGATATATTTTTTTTTTAAACCTATCGATATCCAACGATTAGTAAATAAATACAAGCCTCAAACGTTTAGCAACGTTTAGCCGAAACGTTTCTCAAATTTTGCAACTTTGATGATTTTTTTCTGAAATCAAGAAGAAAGGATTATTTTCGAGAAAAGGAAAAATTCATAAAGTGTTTTATAGAATAAAGTGTTTTCTTATAAAACTTGACTATTTTTTTTTTAACTGCAAAATTGTCGATTGAAAAATTTCGTTTTCAAATTTAAACAAAGATTCGATAATTCTTTTATGATGAGATTCATCATTTCGTTGTTTGTCATTTGCGTTAAATATTTGAGGATTTAAAAATTAGCTCGTACGTTATCATATTTTTTTTGCTGCTGCTAAAAATAGATAAATAATACGTATTTAAAAAGTATAATGTATGAAAAGAGGATAAAATAAAAAAGGAGAAAAAAAAAATAAAATTACCTGTCAATTACATTTTCCAATGTGTTAATCGTCGTGTTAGCGATCCGTAAATGTAAATCCGCGCTAAAAATATGGTGCACATGGCCTATCCGACGAAAGATAGTAGCGAGAGTGTTTTGCACTCTTTCTGCGAGTGCACTCGCATCGATTCGTTCCACTTTCTCATCTTATCATTTAAACTACACCTCGTAACTGGACTCGGATGTACGCAAAATCACATTTCATATTTACAGTTCATATACAGTTTCATTATTTAATCCATATATATGGGAATTTATATTTGATTTTCAAATATCGTTCTTCATTTGTTTCGATGAAGAGAAGAAAAAAAAATAATTAAAATTTTACACTCGACCATGACGATGACCAATAATAAATTAATTTTATTTGCAAAGGACAGAAACTAGCAATATAAAGATCTCGAACACGAATGTTAATAATACTATTTTTACAAATAATATCGTTCCTCGAAAAATTAAATTTAAATTATTTATTTTCGTTTATTCTCTTCAGTCACATGTTCCACGAATTAAATGTACATGATTGAATAAACGAGAAACAATTATCCGCCTCGATTCTACTCTCTTGTTTGCATAAACAATTCGATATCGTATCCGAACGTCTGAGAAATCATAGAAATTCGCGGGTATCGTGGGAAATTTGCATGTCCTCCCACGCTTGGTGGCTGTTACGAAGCCCGGTGAAGACTGCGACTGTGACCCAGAAACGTATCGAGCCTTTGTCTCTGCCTCGTTTGAGAACTTTCCACACGTGGAGGTTGTGCCGTCAAGAATTATCTTTTAGAAAATGAGCATCGTAATGGATAGGATGGAGAAGGAGAGAGAGGAGAAGGAGGAGAAGAAGGAGAAGGAGGAGGAGGAGGAGGAGGAGGAGGAGGAGGATTGTCGTTGAGCGAGTCGAAAAAACGCAAATGACCAAGGACAAGGTCGACCAGTGGTCACTCGACGTTCAAGAGAATTTTTTAGAACCAGTCCTCTCTGTTTGTATATTTTATTTATTCCTATGTGAAATTCTTCGGAAGAATATAAACCGAGTGTGAATATCGTTTCTTGGAACTAAGTAACGATTGAAGTAGCGAAGTTATAGCGTTTTCTTTAATTTTTTCTTTTTGTTTTCTTGTAATAAAAACCCAATTAAAAATGCCAAATTGTACAATTTTCTGAATATAAATAAAGTTCAAGTTGAAGTGAATTTTATTCTATCTATAGTTAGAAACTATATTCATGTATTTAATATGAAATACAAGCATTCTATGTAATATAATATTTCTGAAATAATTTTAATTAATATGTTATTATTACTACAAGAAGATCCTCCGCTACGATAATTAGAAAATAATACGATATAAGAATATTTCTGAAATCATTTTAACAAGTATATTATTTCCAGTACTATTTTAAGGATAACAAGATTCTTATATTAATTTAAAAAAAAATGCAAAATGTTTCCTAATAGAAATAATTTTAATGATAATGTAACTCTAATAATAAATGAAAAATGTATTCTATATATAACAGAATATCATTTTTTATATCATTATATATCATTTTATATCATTGCCATAACAATGACCAAGGATTTGATCTTATTATAAAATGAATATGAGAAAGGATATCCAGTAGAAAAATTTAATCTTAAAAGGGATTGAAACGTCGAGGATAATTCGTATTGAAGGTGCACCGATCGAGCCTTGATTCGAGCTATCGTCGAAGAGAATCCGTAATTCCTTCGGGCCATCCGTTGCAGTCTGAATTTGTTCGAGTAATTTTAGGCGGCGTCGGTCGTTCACACTTCGATCTCCAGCTCAACAAGAGACCTTCGTTTCACAGAGATCGCCTGTGTAAGGTCGCCTGTTTTTTTTCAACGAAATACCTTTTATTACCTTCCCTGTACTTATGCTTCAGTTGACATAATTCTTTTGCACTTCCTGATATTTAGAAACGTGTTTTTCTTTTCTTGGATTCGAGTTCTTTGAACTGGATGACGTATATCGTAGAAGAGAGATTCTTGAAGTTTCGAGGATAGATATTTTTCTTAATAGTGTTCGATAAAGAATTCGTAATTTAAATATTTATTTATTTATTTTTTTTTAAGAAAATATATTATTGCCTAGGTTTTTTTTTTACGTATATTTTTAAAATGTTAATGAAGCATATTGTATGATATATTAATATTAATTAATATACGTAAATGCATAATATTGTAGCATACATTTACTTAAATATGACTGGAAACGATACTCATGCGATTTATCTATTCAAATTGAAGGGGAAGAAACGACGGAAAATGTCGGAAAAAATTTATGTCTCGGCTAAAAACCTACACATTAAATGAACTATCATTGGAATAATAATATATATTTGCGAGTAATTGATGCATGTAAGATAATAATTATTACGTAATTAATCATTCGAATCTTCGTTTCATAATTTATCAGAAATTTTTTTCTGTCACAATACCACGATATTTTTTTTTTTTTTTCTTCTAAAACACTTCTATATCTTTCCTTTAAAAAATTTTTCCTTTGAAAAATTTCGTTGTAAAATAATTTTTCATACAATTCTGCAAGAAATTTTATCGCAAATGCAAACGATCAAACCATTTTTTAAAAATAATCCAACGTCCAAGGTGATTGTTTAATGGCGGAAAAAAAAAAAAAAAAGATAGGCGATAGAACTCTTGGCATTATTACATCAGTTCCACGGGATGAGAGAGGAAAAAGAAAAAAAAAACGTTACGCAGGCTCATAATTAAAGTGTTTCGCAATAAACACACGCTACCTGCAGCCATGAGACGCGGCCTTTTCCTCCCTTTTTAATAAACGCGAATATATAATATCCGATCGAGAAAAAAGAGGGAAAAAAAAAAAAAATATATATATAGCGAAAATTATTATAAATCTTCCATTCTAATAAGAATCTTGATCTTCGATCGTGATTTGTTACCACGTTGCGAAGCACGTATTCGTATTAATTAAGTAGAATGAGATTCCGATTATAATTTTTTTATCGAGAATTTTTCTTTTTTTTTCCCTTTTAATTAATTACAATTATTATTGATGAGAGATGATATTCTTCGCATAAATTTATGTTATAATTGCTTTTTAATAATTATCATTTGTGCATTTGCATTTGATATAATGAATTGAAAAATTGTTGTTTTGTAACAACAGCAGATCTTTTTTTTTTTTTATCGTGTAAATTAGACGCGAATATAAACGATAAAAAATAAACGATTTATCGCAAACTGTATTCAGTAAGAATTAATATAAGAAATAAGCAAATCAATAATATTTACGACAAAATCAATAAGACGAACAAATAATAGAAGATAATAGAAAAATGCAAATGATTGTTATTTGAAATGCGGTGGGAATGGTATGCACGTGGTCACGTGATTGAGATAATTGAAACGTGTGCCAAAGCATTGCTGGTGTTTCGGTGACGAAAAGGATGCGAATCGATAAGATCGAAAGAAGAAACATGGACAACAAGGTCAGCCAATTCGTATCTTTTTTCTTTCTCCTTCTCTCTCTTTCTCTCCCTTTCTCTTTCGATATCCCTCTCTACTCGATATCATCAGTGTAAGCACTTTGACTAAGCCAAAAGAAATTACGTAAACGGAATATTCATATAAAAAAAGTCAAAGGCGCGTCAACATTGCGGTGGACGATATCTCATATATATATATATATATATATATATAATAATATCCAATAACTTGCAAGTTTGCCGAGTGCAAACTCATTTTACGTAATCGTCTATCCATTCTTGAAAACGTGCATGATTTTGATGGAAATCAACTGGTTCGAGATTGGCGCGCTCCTAGGGAATTTTAATTGGAATCATGGAGGAAGTAATGGAGGAAAATGGAATTCAAGTTCGATTGCGTAATTATCATTTAAGATGCGATGTTTATACGAGTATAATTATAATAATTAAAATTCAATGTGACAGTTTATATTAGATATATTTGATGATTTTTATCTGTGAATTTCTCGCAGGAACGTTTATTTCATTTTTGAAGAAGATGCGAAAAATGAAAAAGCGATATATATACATAATCGACAACCGATTGGAGGAATCGAGAGACATGCGACCAACGTGCGGTTTGACCTTAACGGCCAAATGGATAACGTGGATCGAATCCGATTCGAAAGAATCGAGGCGTATTGGAATGCGTTTGTACCAATTTTCCCTAGATTACCGGGGGTCACTTGCGTGTTTGCAAGGATCGCTAACCTATTGAGTTATACTACGACCAACTGGATCGAGTTGCATTTCGCGAATTTATTATTGATATAAGTGCAATTTGCAATTTGAACGAAAATTACCACCAAACTTGCAATTTTTCGAATTTACTATCTATTTGAAAAAAAAGAGAGAGAAATTTATAAAGATATTTTTTTCGAAAAACTATATTCATAAAGGGAATATATTTAAAAATTTTCCATTCGATAATTTGTTAAATATTTATCGTCGTATTTTGTCATCTTAATTATCAAGATGAAAATCAACGTATCACATGTCATTACCTCTCAAAAAAAAAAAGAAAGAAAATATATGCAAAGGTAATCCAACCATAAAGGTAAAGCAAAACGTGAGCGAAGAGAAAAGAGGTAATAATCGTATGCAAATAGGAAGTGTTGTATACTAGCATCATCACTCGCGGACGGAATACTAAATACAAAAGACGCTGTGTAGAAAGAGCGTTAATTTATTCCATATTCGATATTTTTTTTCGAATTCTTAGCTCCGACACGCGAAATCGTGTTTCTAATTTTTTAAAATATATCAAAAATAAGATATCCTATTTTTTAAAATGTTAAAAATAAGATAAAATAAAAAAATCTTCTCTTTAAAATTCTCTTTCGTAACTTACGATTAAAAACTTACGATAAAAGAAAAAAAAAAAANATAAAATAAAAAAATCTTCTCTTTAAAATTCTCTTTCATAACTTACGATTAAAAACTTACGATAAAAGAAAAAAAAAAAAGAGAAGAAGAAAAAGGAATGAAGGATTTCATTGAAAACAGTAGAATGAAAAAAAAAACAAGATAGAAAAAATTAAAAAAAAAAATAAAAAGATAAAAGCCAATGTAATCAATATAAATATTGAATATAAGAAATATCAAGGCCTAAAGGATTTCACGAAAATTCGCGCGATTTTCTTTAATATTCAAAGGCGATACGAGCACAAGGAAACGGAACCTATGCAAACAAGCTTCAAGGACGAATGTACATGTGTCGTCGACGACCACCAATCGCCGAAAACTTATCGACATTCCGCCTGTCTATACGATACACGTAGTCAACAGTCAACATACCGAACGTGCATGTTTCCCTTATTTTTTGTCCGCCTACATAAGATTATGTCACTGTTTCCATTCTGTTTGGAATCCTTTTTATATATGTATCCCTCTATTTGAAATGTTTACTACATTTGCAGGAAAAAGTTTGGAGAAATTTAAATATCGATGTATAATTCTTTTTAATACTTTACGACATTGTACACGATAAAATATACAATGATGCATTTAAAAAAAAGAATATAAAATTCAAATAATAAAACTCAAAGAGAATCTACGATATAGATTTTGATAAGATATCATTATTATACGATACTTAATATAATAAAAATGATTTTTAAAAACTAGGATATAATAAAATTTAGAATAAAATAGATCGAATTATTTTATTAATAATAGATAAATCACAAGTTCACAATTTGATCGCAAAATAGTCAAGCAATCACAATAGTCTCGTCGGTACTACAATCTTATTTAGATTTTGTAACGTGAGACATGTGATAAATATGGCAGGAAACATTGAAACAATATCAATCATAGATTTATCAATAATTAAGATTAACGTTATAATTATTAATGGAAAGAAATTTATTTTGATAAATTTATGATATTGCAAATGAATTTTTTAATAGAAAAATAAATAAAAACAAAAACGAAGTGTTTATTTATGGCGAGAAAAAAAATGATTTTTTCAAATTCTGATTTTAGAAACTAAAGAAATGTTTTTCTAATAATTATTTCTAATAATAATGAATAATCTATTAACAATAAATATTTCATTAATATAACAAATAAATCATATTTGATTGAAAGAATCAATTTACATTATTTATATTTATAATAATGATAATATATTCCGATAAAAATAATTCGAAATCATAATATGATTATTTGTTATCAATGACTAATATGTAATAAAACAAAATTAATAATAGATAAATAAATAATGAAAGTAAAAATACAGCAATTGCAATTCCGTTAACAAAAAACTTGCAAAAAAATCGCGAGTCTTTTAATTTCCTCGTGAAACAATTTTTTCTGAGTATTATTTATCAGGAAACGCAGGAATCAATGTTCATAAAAATATTCAAATAATTAATAATCGTTTCAAGAAATTTCAATAGAAATCTGAAATTAAACATAACAAATGAAGAAACTTACTGTCGAATGGATTTTAACAAATCTATTTTCATGGAAACAAAAGAAATTTTCAAATGACGCGATTAAAATTTTCGATAATAAAAATTTAATAAAATATCTAAACGATTATTATAATGGCTAAATGATTCAATAAATTAGTCAACTGATAGTTGATTCGAGAATCAATAAATGAAATTCCAAAGATATCGAGAAATATGGTGGATTTCATAAGGAGATATTTTTCGGAAAAAAGTTATAGTAATTGAATGAAAATTTATTTAAATGTGAATTCAATTATCACAAATCATATCTTTCAAATTTTCCATTGATAAAGATTATATTATTTGCTCAACCATTTTACCCTACACAATAATCTAAAACATTTAAGTTTTTAATATCTCTTCAATAAATCAAAAAAATTTTTTAAACATATCGCAAACCTTATAAAATGCATGAAATTGCAAATTAATTTTAAATAAATATAATTTCACACATCCATTATCTAAATCTTGTTCTTAATTGATCACACATATGTGTGATCCATTCTAACAAATCGGAAATACTTGGTTTATGTTTCGCGCACGGTATCGCGCACTTTCTAACGCAACAATAACATAAGTATTAAAACTAAACAATATTTTTCTACTTGTCTCCACTTTTAAAAAATTACGAATATCCATAAAATTTTCTTTATGAATATTTGATATATAAATAATAGATTGTCATTCTTTTCAATATATTATCGATAACTATTCCTATAATATGTAGATATAAATCTAAATTATATATACTTACTATATGGAGGTTTCTCTGTTTCCCAGATGAGTGTACCACGATGAAAGTAGACTCTGCACCGTTTCTTTTTCACCACGAATGTGTTCAGGAGCACTGTCCTGGAAGATTGGTCTGAAATCTCCTGCATCATATTGACGGCTGACTTTGGCTGCCTTTCCAAAGGTAGCTCTTTCAACGAAGAAATTGTACAAATGTCATTTCCACACCGATCGATTTATAATATACAAAATAATTAATACGAAATCAGAAACAACTCTCACGAAACAAATAATCGAAATACACAACGACCTTGCTTGCTCGTTAGCTCGAGCACAACTGCGGCGCACGATCGACTTACTGTGAATCGTGTCAAACCGTAAATGTTCGGCTTTTATGATGGATAATGCCTTCAATCGGACATTTCTCTAACTACTAATACAAAACTCACTTGATCATTAATTTTAATTAAAAATAAAATACAATATAGATTTAATATGCAATATATTTTATTATTTGGTTTAAAATATAAATGAAATATAAGAAGAACTTGATTATTCGATTCATTTTTGATTAATATTTTATTTTTTAATCAAATTTGATATATAATTTAATATAATTTAATAAAATCACATAAAATAATAACATATTCTAAAATATACTTTATTTAATTTTATATTAAAATTTTAATCATTATTCATATTATAATCCTATTTTATACCGAATCAGTAATATTGAAACATGGAGTAACACCATCTATCGGATGGTTAATTTTATCATATAAGGATAATATAGATACCTGACAACTAAAATTGTCTCTACATTCTGATTTTAACGCGCTAAAAATATCTCTGCATGAACGTAACTCGTTACAAAAGATCATTAATAATTCTATTTTTTTATTTAAAGCGAGTTTTTACTTTATTTTTCTTACATAATATTTTGAATAGAATATCCTATGTTATTTAGATATGATGTAAATCATATCTGGATCTGGATAATTTTATTAGCAATTTATTATTGTTGATGCTTGGTTAGGGTTCAAGAATATATGATTCTTCCCTGAATACGACAAACGCGTGGCGACATGACATTTTGTTGGTGACGCGACAACTTTCTGATATCGAACCATATCTACTAAACAAGTATACATTGTTCTATATTTTGCAGAATACTATCTCAGTTATTGTTTGACGTTTGGTGTTTCAGAAAATCAATCTTAAAGTACAAAAAAGAAAGAGTGAAAGTGACATAAATTGAAAATTGTTGTAGACATCGCATGTTCGCGAACTTGGAATGACAAAGACATCGTGATACGGACTGTACATCAAGAGACATAAAATTTTATGAATTTGAAGTTGTATGGTTACAACATTTGTGTAGAATTCTAAAAAACAATAACTCATTGATTGAAAAAATAATTTTTTATTTTTTTTTTTAATTTAAAGTTAAACATATTTTTATTTTAATAAAGGTTACTTTTTTTTAAGTAATAAAATATTACTTCATTACAAAAATAACGTATATAGAAAAACTATGGATGAAACTAGAAATTACATAAATTTAGTGCTAACAGTTAAAAAATATCCAGCGTTATATGATCTCAGTTGCAATGATTACCATAACAAAGTTGTTCGAAATAAAATGTGGAGAGCAGTGGCGCAGGAAGTAAACGCTTCTGGTAAGAATTTTTCAAAGACAAATTCTTATGAAAATTCGGTCGTATGTTTAAATTCGGATGTTTTCTTCATAGCCGCAGAATGTAAAGAAAAATGGAAAAATCTTCGTGCCAGTTTCAGCAGACATTTAAGAAATCAAAGTACGGCAAATTCAAAATCGAAAAAACCGTATTACATGGCAGATTACATGGATTTTTTACTTCCTTATAGCAAACTTCGTAGGTAACTAACATAGAAAATATAGAGAAATTAGTAATAATTTACTAAGTGAAGATTATTATATTCTTTGTTTTTTTTTTTTTTTTTTTTTTTCTATTATTTTTAGGGCGGATGAAAGTTTGAACGAAGAAGGACCAATTGCACAAGAGAATTGGAATGAAGAGGAGACCACTTCCGATACGTCCTCTAATTATCAGAAATTAAATAAATCCGATCAAAAGATACCGGAATCAGAAAGAGATGGAGATACGAGAAACGAAGAGTATATGTTTTCGAGAAGTAAAGCAATCAGACATGCAGAAGATAGACTATTGTCACATAGATGCTCAGATAATTGTATTCTCACCAATAGGCGAGATCTTGACGAATCAATCAACGATGCAGACTTGTTGTTCTTTAAAAGTTTACTTCCAGATATGCAGCAGATGACAAGCCAAGAAAAAAGAAGCTTTAAAATATCTGTATTGGGTTTGATCGATAAAATATTAAACGAAAAAGAATCGGCAATGTCAGTCGAAAATGATATTTCTTGTTCAATAGTAAAAAATCAACAAGATGAAAGAACAGATGAATTTTAAAATTTTTATAAACAAAAAGTTTATAATAATACAAATAAATTTAGAATATTGTAATAATATAGATTGATTAAAGCATGTTTAACAAAATAAAATATATTAAAATTTGAGAAAAATGTTATATTTAAAAATAATTTATGAATTATAATAATAATAGATTATCAAAAAATATATATATAGCGAAATATATTCCCATTTCCATAATTTATTTTTATTATTTCGTAAGTTTGTAAAAGATTTTGAATAAAAATAAACAAAAAATTAATTGATCAAACATTGTATCAATAGAGTTGAGAACCACTGAATAATGCTGATTGGTGAGACGAAACAACGCGGCATCTTCGAGTCAACGGAAGAAATTAATGAAAATTGAACATACGTATTGCGCCAAAAGATTCGGTTATTTCCGGATAATATACGAAAACAACCGAATTCAATAGGAATATATTTGAATGTATTATATATACAATATATGAATGAATGCATGATTCGTACAAATAAATTGCTTTCAACAAATCCTATTTTGCAAGAGATTCTATGAAAAAATTAGCAATTTAAGAAAATAGATTAATGTAAGCTGGAATTTTCATTTATTGAATAGTGAATATTCTAATTTATTATATTTTTTAATTATTTTTAAACATGTAAAAATGTATTTATAATTTTTTATCAAAATAAAAAGTGATGATGTACATATATATATTGGTATATGTTAATTTTTATGATAAAAGTACAAAAAATTTTTTTGAACATTATTATAATTTTATTTTTTTAAAATCCCGCCATTGTTTCAATTGAATATGAAAGAATTTTAAAACAGATTGTACTTTCATTGGCGTATATCTAAATTTTTATTATTATAAATTTTAATCTAAAAAGTTTTATTTTAAATAATAAATTCAAGATCAATTATAATAGAAGAATAACATATTCAAAAATATCCAAGTATCAAATAAAAAATAAATATAACGTTTTAAAGATTTTTTGACTGATATAACAATAAAATTTTAAATTTTTTATAAAAAACATTTGCTAATCATTATATAGATATAAAAATTAATACTTATTAATCTAAATTCTTTTCTCAATTACTCTATATTATAATCTCAACGCGCTTAGAAACAAATTTTCCACTTGTGATTTGAACTTATCAAGAGCAAAGTATATACACGTCACGAAGGCACACTTGTCGCATCAGTTCGTAACACGATAAAATTCGGCATGTGAATAAACACGGGTGAAATGTCATTATAAGGACGTACCTGGAAACTAAGTGAGAAGTGCGCAGACGTGAATTCGAAAAGGCCAATCAAAATGCAGCAATGCCATGGTAGGGACATTGGGGGGGCTCTTGGTGGCCTTGCGCGTTCTTCCGATTCCGTGAATGCTGGAGGCGCGTCCATTTTGTTAGCAAGTACGATCCCGGTTAGTCGACGCCGGTGCAAAGTATAATTCTCGTTTGCGACGAGTTCGTGTTACGAGTAGTAAGGGTTACGAAGACCAGTGGCTGTCTGTCGGCGGCGTTCGTAGATTTGTGTCTACGTAACGTGAGCACAGAGAGCGCAGCTGGCAAGTGTGAGAACCTACTTGTAGATATCGCGCAAGAATCAGAGAAGCCGTTGGAAGAGAGTCGTTGTACAGGGCCGCGAAACACGTCGCGTACCCGGTTCGTCGGTAGTTTAGTTTTAACAAGATGGCGGAACTACAGGGAACCCCGGTTGCTCAAGACGCCCTGTCCGTAGCTCAGTTAGAGCTCGGTGGAAATCCGAACGCCTTGGCTTTGCGTAGGCCATTTGATCCTGTGGCACATGATCTCGATGCGACCTTCCGCCTTACGCGGTTCGCCGACCTAAAAGGATGAGGGTGTAAAGTCCCTCAGGAGGTTCTTGGGAAACTCCTCGAGGGACTACAGGCCGACGATGGTAGCGCACAAGATCATGAACATGCCCATTTTATGCACATGGCCATTCCACGCATCGGTGAGTAGATTGCTTTTATTGCGCGCGTGTACGCCATTCTGTGCCGACATGTTTGATTTTATGCCGCGTCTTAGCTTCGCGGTTTTTACATATTTGTGATTATTACAAGTTGCGCAAATATAAGTGATTGAATATTCTTATTTCTATTATAAAATTATTTTTTAAATTATTTGTCGTTTATTTTTATTCAAAAGAAAAACTATATTATGACAAATTGTAACAGTGTAGTTATGGAAATTTTTCCCGGCTAAAATTTTCCATATCTTGTGTTACTTAATAATAATAATAATTAAATATTATTCATTATGTATATAGTATAATTATAAGATATTTATATTTATTATGAGAATTTTGACTGTAAACGAGCATTTTTATTAGAAAACATAGGGCACAAATATTGCAATAGGCAGCCCTATCATGTCAGCAGCCATGTTATCGTCTCCCGCCTGTTTTCTCCCACGCCACCGGAAATACAAATGTTCTCAACTTGCATCCGAATAATTATATATCTACAAAAAAATAATATTACAATTATTAAATATCAATATTTAAATAAATTTTATTTGAATAAATTTTTTACAAATGTTAAAATGTTGGAGAAAAATATATCATATAAATATATAATATATAAAAAATATATATATTTATAATATATATATATTTTTTAATTGAATATATAAACATTAAACAATTTATATTTTTTATTTTAGGCATTGGTATGGATTCCTCCGTGACTCCACTGAGACATGGAGGGCTTAGTTTGGTACAAACAACAGATTTCTTTTATCCATTAGTTGATGATCCTTATATGATGGGTAAGAATAATATTTCAATAATATCATATAATTTTATCAATTGTATTTCTTATTTTATATATATGCATTTACATAATATATATATGCATTACATCATAAATTTAAATATTAAAATTCTTTTTTTTTTTTATTATGAATAAAATTTGTTTATTTTATGACATTTTGTTTGACCACTGTTATTGGAGTACTTTTACAGGTAAAATTGCATGTGCAAATGTTATCAGTGATCTATATGCTATGGGTGTTACTGAATGTGATAATATGCTGATGCTATTGGGAGTCAGTACAAAAATGACTGAAAAGGAACGAGATGTTGTTGTTCCTTTGATTATGAGAGGATTCAAGGATTCTGCTCTGGAAGCTGGCACAACAGTAACAGGTGGTCAAACAGTTGTTAATCCTTGGTGTACAATAGGTGGAGTGGCTTCTACTGTTTGTCAACCAAATGAATACATTGTGTATGTATCTTAGAATAAATGATATATATAATTGTATTATTTCTCTGTTAATAATAATTATTTATAGTCCAGATAATGCAGTAGTAGGTGATGTTCTTGTTCTGACAAAACCACTTGGAACTCAAGTTGCTGTGAATGCTCATCAATGGTTAGATCAACCAGATCGTTGGAACAGAATCAAACTTGTAGTCAGTGAAGATGATGTAAGGAAAGCTTATCAAAGAGCAATGGATAGCATGGCTAGGCTTAACAGAATAGGTATATATTATTGTGTTATTAAATTATATTATATATTATAAAAATCGAAAGATAAAAAAATAAAATAATGATCTATTTTTTAATTCCATAGCGGCAAGATTAATGCATAAATATAATGCACATGGAGCAACAGATGTAACAGGCTTTGGCCTTTTAGGACACGCACAAAATCTGGCTAAACATCAAAAGAATGAAGTTTCCTTTGTTATTCATAATTTACCTGTTATTGCTAAAATGGCAGCTGTAGCAAAAGCGTGCGGTAATATGTTTCAACTTTTGCAAGGTCATTCGGCGGAAACCAGTGGTGGATTGCTCATTTGTCTGCCTAGGGAACAGGTTTGTAATCAATTCTTTGTTTTTTGATCAAATCCTGCTAATACAGTAGAATATATTATTCATCATTATATATTCTAAAGAATGGCAGGAAGAATAATAGAGATTTCCATACTGATTTGCTATTATAGCGTTTTAGTGCCGTCGACTCTCTTACATTTTTTTCTTTTTTTTAATTATGTTTTTATTTAATAAATTATTTATTTAATAAATTAATTGTTATCAATCGAATTTTGATTATGATTTATATAAATAATTTCAGGCTGCTGCATATTGTAAGGATATCGAAAAACAAGAAGGATATCAAGCATGGATTATTGGTATTGTGGAAAAAGGAAATCGTACAGCCAGAATAATTGATAAACCACGAGTAATAGAAGTGCCAGCTAAAGAAAAAGATGGAGAGCTTTGGTAAAAGATTAAGGATGTTGACGAAACATTTTTTTTATTTACCTTCATATATTTAGAAAAAAACCACATGCAACACAGAAAACACGCATTTACATAGATCAATATTACCATACCAGATACAAAGCACTTAATGTGCATCATTATTACGGGACAAACAAATTTTCAATTTTTCATTGGATAAAAATTTGATATACTCGTAATAATTTTGATTATATTTTCTATCCTATGGGTTTTAAGAAAGAGATATAATAATAACGACTTATACTTATGTGTTATCTTTATTGAAGTTGGATCCTAAGTTTTATCTTAGGAAAGTAACGTTTCTCTTTTTTTCTTGTTCTTTTTTTGTCGAAAGTTAGCAGTGCTCTATAATAAAACATTTATAAAATGTTCATAATAGTCTTTCGCGACAATTATGAACATTTATTCGAAATAATTTGATAAAAAAGAAATATGAGGAAGCAAAGAGAAATAAAGAACATAAAGAGTTTAGGTATAGTTTCTTTTTTTTTTTTTTTTTTTTTTTTTTTTAAAGATTTAAGACTTAATACTAAGTACTAAGTAATAGCCTCAGGTAGCACTAGGCTCAGGCTAAGCTTCAACTACATTTGATCAAACTTGCAATATGTCAAGTGACATTTGGGTGCTTAGTGTTAATGAAGAATGTTAAGATACATATAAATGATAGTTCGTGATTACAAAGATCTATAAATATATTTTAAGGACATATACAATATCATACAAAAAGAAAAAAATGATTTTAACAATATATTTTACATCACTTTAATTCATGGAATAAAAAAAAAAATCATTTAAATTATAGTTATATAGATGCAAATTTGTAAACAGAGAGACATTACTATCCTTGTAGTACACAATGACAGGCTTTTAATGCCGAGATTTAAACGAGATTTCCACAATTTGTAATTTTGATCTACCTGTTACATAGAATGCGTAAGATGTCCAAATGAAAAAAAGGCCTTCTCTAGTTTTCTCGTTACATACGCTTTTGAAAATAATTATAAAAAAAAAATAAGGAATACAAGAAATCGAGCACAGGCCCTAATGTTGTATTACTTTTTCATATGAATAAAGTGCTACTTTGTCAATAAAAATTACATGTTGTTATTATCATCAAATTATTTTCAACAAATTTTAATTTTATTTTAATATATTTAAAAGAAATGTTTGATATCGTAATTCATTAATGCAAGATACGTGAAGAAAAATTCATATTGAGGATCTATATACATTTGCAAGGTAGCCAACAATCGAAGCAGAAAAAAACTAAACCCTTCCATTCATTGGATAATCAGTTATCTAACGATTCGGCAACTGGTCGCCATCACGGTTCATAGGTCACATTATAGATAGAGTATCACAATATGTATCAAAGAGTTATAATTGTCATTACATTCAAGTGTAAACCTTCGTCGAAGGAAAAAGTATAAAATAAAAGAATTCATTTAGATTTAACATATTTATTTGAAGTTTCTTAAAGTGACGATTTAATGGTAGCACTATCCACGTGGTGTGCCAAGGCTGCGGCTTTCAGGGCCGTGATATTAGGTGCCCCTGCTTCTGGTAAGGGCACCATGTCAGCTAGAATTGTTGAACAATTTAAATTAACTCATATATCAAGCGGCGATAAGTTAAGACTTCATATGAATAATAAAACTGGTATGTTTGAAACCATAAATTGTTATGTTTTTATATTATTGAATCATTTTATGAAATATAATGAAAAATATAATAAAATCAATCATTTTCATATCATTTGATCGAAAACTTTTGCATGCCATTTGTTTGTTAAAATAGATTTGTCCAAAATCGATTTTTTAGTTTTAAATACATATATATTGCTGATACATTTGTAATAGTATATGCATGTACTTTGCCTTGAAAATGATCGAAATGTTTATTTATTTCATAAAATAAAGTATGAAATATGTTTCTTTCTTTAATATTTCTTAACCAAATTAAAATTATCTTTATTTAATTTTACATGTAATATTTATGTTACTTGGATCCTCTAACAGTTACGTGACTGATTGAATGATTGAAACTGATTCATATTAACTGGTTGAATGAAAAGCATACTACTTATTTATAATCATTCATTTAAATATTTGGACTCGTACTCGGAATTGGATTGCAACATTTATTGCTAAATGATATAAATTTTCTATCCATGTTTTACTCGTTATTATAAATTAATGATATTGAAGTACAGAAAATTAATCTAATATATAAATATAAATATTCTTTATCATTCTAGTCGCGTTAATATAGATTTTTATTGGCTTAATTAATACAATACACATATTTATATATACTAATTTATTCAACATTTTTATTTTTATGTATAATTAAAAAATTTTTTTTTTAATTATATAAAATTAATTAAATACAATTATATACCATTTATGTTTTTATATAAAAACACCATTTTTTATTATGATAAGAGAAATATAACCTATCAATACAGTACAAAGTCCATTAATTATAATAAAGGTAAATAAATATAATTAAAAAACATAATCTGTTTTAATAATGTAGAATTGGGCAAAGCAGTCTCGAATTATGTACTTTCCGGTAAATTTGTTCCTGATGATATAATGATCTCAATGATAAACGAAGAAATCAAAGCGATCGGGAATCAAAATTGGTTATTAGACGGTAAGTAAGATATAGAAATTAAAATTTTTGTTTCATTTATTTAGATCATGAATGTGCGCGATAACCACACGTGTACAACTAAATTCGAATAAATAGTTGGCATTGATACAGGATTTCCAAGAACGTTAACGCAAGCGGAAAAGCTACAAAAAATACATCCAATTAATTTGGTTCTTTATCTGGATGTTCCCTTCGAAGTAATATTAAATCGTGTGAAAAATAGATGGGTTCATTTGCCTAGTGGAAGAGTATATAATATTGGATTTAATAGTCCCAAAATACCGGTAAGTTGACAATGAAACTTTTAATTGATATTAAAATGTATCGTTGGCAATATATCAATTGTTAAAATTTCAAAATTAAATTTTTTTTCAATTTAATAATCAAACAAGTTTTTCAGATGATTTTATTTCTGAAAGCTTAATTGTTTTGTTTGAATAATAAATTTTAGTTTAATTTTTAATAGGGTAAAGATGATGTAACTGGCGAACCTTTAAGTAAAAGGGACGATGATAAGATCGAAATTGTACAAAGAAGATTACAAGAATATTCAAATGCGACTAAACCAATTTTAACATTTTATAGTAATTTAGGATTGTTAAATACTTTTCGAGGTAATACTACCGATGAAATATGGCCGCATATTAAGAAAATCGTCACAAAATTTTTGTTACAATAGCAAATTGTTAGGATGCATTAATATTTTGTAAAAATGTATAATGAATTAATTTAAAATTGAATTAACTTAGATTATAGTGATCATATGCTTCCATTAATTTACGCACAAATATTGATGAATTCAGTAAATTTATACAAATTATGCAAAAAAATTTATTATATATTTTTCTGTAGTTTATATATATATATATATAAAATAATTTAATATCAAAAAATAATTTTATATCAATAAAGTACAAAATTTGTTAATTTTCATCTATAGTTTTTACTTATTTTATATAAGTTTAATTCAATTTTTTATATAGTCACTTAGTCAATTGTTATATAGTCAATTATAATTTATATAATAATAAACTTATAAATATCATACAAAAATCATACAAAAATCATTAACAAAATAATAAGTGGTAATGATTTATATGTATGTTTTACTTATGTTTTATAGATATCAATTATAAAATACTGTATATAAAATATTACAGTTTAATATAAAGGGATCAAAGCTGATTCGATAAAGATATTTCTTGAATTTATATATTGGAAATGATTTAAAATTGTATTAATTGTGATTATAAATAGGAAATAAAATTTGGGACACGATTTTCATAGCCTTTTTTTATATTTATTTTTAACTGTACCGATATAAGAATTTTAACAATTTTTAGTTGTGTACAGAGTTTAATATGAGTATAATATAGCTTATATATCATGCTCACATTTTCTTTTTATTTGAAAATTTAGTCAATCTTTTAATAATAACAATATTTTAATTAATGTTATATATAGTTGTTAATTACATTAATGTTTCTCTTTCATAACATAAAACGTTATGTAAAACGCAGTTGGAACTTAGTATAAGTTCGATATAATTTTCAAAGCCAAAAAATAAAAATATTAAATAAATAAATAACTTAGAATTATATAATATGAAAAAAAAGTTTAAATTATTTGAAACTTAAACATAAACTTAAACAACAAATAGTTAACATAACAACAGGTAGTTGAATTGTATAATGCGCGCTCATGCTTGCATATACGTACATTTTTATCTCAAGGACAAAACAAAATATTATTCATATTGCATTTTGCAAGAAATCTAATATTGCTGCGTTATAAAATAAGTTATATCAGGAACATTTCCGTAAGGAATTAAGAAATTTTTATAAAAATTACTCTTTATAGTAAAGTCGTCAACTTACGATCTACGCAAGTTCTAGACACGATCATCAATGAAAAGGAATAATAAATATCTTTTTGCGATAATTCTAGGTCATATACTAAATTAACATTCTAACGATTATTTAAAAGCATAACTTTTGAGATCAATAAACAAGATAAAAAAAATTGTGCAACAACACACTTGAATACAAAAGCCGCATTAAATTATGATCACAGAACAATGTATCGACGATAATGCTTATTTCAAATTTAAATTTGCATTATCACGAATAGAAAATATTCGATATATTAATTCATATCAGTCGTTCAACGAACATGTTGAGATCTATAGATCATATCGCGGCAAAAGTTCATATTAAGAAATTAATATTCAACTGTCTAATACGATACAACATTACTATCTATTAAAGTCATCAATTGGTTTTTTACCCTTGTACATATATGGACGAATGAACGGAGAATTCTGATTAATGATGATCATTAATGTTCTTCTCCAAAAACTATCCATGAATGTATTAAGTACGTGATATATCTTTTTCTTTTTTTTTTTCAATGATAAATATCTCATTGTACTAATTCAAATTCTTCGCATTCGTCAAGATCGTCATCGTACGTTCCATTACCTGTAAAAGAGGTAGTAGAAGGAATTATATTTTCTGCAATTTCGATTTTTTGATGGAGATCTTTCCCACTCCCTTCACAAAACAAAAACATTGGATAGTCGATTTTTTCATCTTCTGGTACCAAATACTGTAATATTAAAAATATATATAATTGGATTTCCAAATTATTTTATTTTAATATAATTCAATGAAGTTTATAAAAATGATTATATATACCGAAGGAGCAATTTCCATAAAATTTGTAAATTGTATTTTATTATGAAAATAAAATCCCACACAACAACTAGGATCCATTTTTGAAATTAACATTTTTCTTGGTGAAGTACAATGAAAACTTGTTAAAGAGAAATTATCTTTTAATACATCAACAGTTTCTTGACAATAATGTGGGTCTAGATTAATTAATTTATCTTCCTGGAAACCAATAAAATAAAGCGAATGCCGAGGTCGACCACCGATAACTCCAATACAGGTGTCTAATGTAAGTAAATGTGTTAAGCAAGATGTATAAACAGGATTTAATTTGTCAGCACCAAGCCTTAAAGGTACAAAAAGTATTAAAGATTTCCATTTGCCATCAGGTGTTTGACATACATTTTCTATATCTTGTAGATAAACTGTAAAACACAAAATATTAAAAATTAAATTAATATACGAAAAATATACGAAAAATTCCCGATTGAATAACTTTTATTTAAAATATAAACATTTTAGCTATTATATTACCTGCACAATCTTGAGCAACATAAACAGCCAAGTTATTAAATGCTGGATGTCGTTCTGCTGCATTCTCTACTGCTTGGCTTAAAAGATGAGCAACAGAGGATGGCCCATACCAATCACCTGCACGTTTTCCCCACAATGCACCCAAAGATACAAGTGTATGTATAGAAAATGGAGATGTACGCTCTGGTAAATCTCCAAATGATTTAATTATTAACCTGTGGTTATATTCATCTAATTTTTGTTGTTCTGTTTTTATTGGTTGATCTGGTTGCCACCGCCATTCTGTAGAGAAAATATATTATTTGTAAATAATATGTAAAAAAAATATAAAATATATGTAAAATATATATAATTAATATTTATTATACATATATATACAAAAATTATATTGCAATTTATGGGTAATAAATTATAAAAAAAAATAAGTGCCTCTTCCAAGAAAATGGCAGACTAATGCCTGTGCCAACATCATTTGGCCACTACGTAACATACATCCCCAACCACAATCAGTAGTGAATGTAGAACCATTTAATATAGGAAATTCTCTTCTATATGTTAACCAAAGACGCGATGTAAAATCTTTTTTAAATTCTTCTATACCATCTTCAAAACTAATAGCATCCATTGCTAGAGATATCTCACTTCCAGTGTCTAAAGTTTTATCTGCTTCAGAAGCCTTTTCTAAAAATTCTTCTGGTTTTTTACGATAAATTTTACCAAGCAAGCATACAGGAGATTCTTTTGAGAAATTTGGTTTTACTACCTTAATAGTCCAACCTTTAATGAAATTAAATCTAAATTATTTTCTTCAATGCAAATATATACATTTATTAATCATATAAGATGGATTTACACTAACCATATTTAACATTATTCCACATAGATAATAATTTCGTTTTGACTTTGCTATCAACTTCTGTGGCAACATTGGAATCATCCATAGGTAATCCATTGTTTGTACCAGTTAATTGTATGTTTGGAACACGATCTGTAGTAATCATTCCAGAAAAAAGACCTATTGTACTGTTACTAAAACCTCCTAAGAATAAAGTGATCTTTGATATATTATTGTTTTATCTAAATTTTTAAAAGCATTTTTTTTTCTAACAGATTACGAAGAAGTATTTATTATTTATTATCGCGAATAAAAAAATATAAAAAACTGTTAAGTATGACTAATAGAAACGAATCATCAGTTTCTCGCAACCATAAACGGTAAAGAAAAGAAGCGATTACTAGGAATTTTTTGTACTTGATTGATTTAGATATTTAAATCGAACTTACCTAACCTCTCCCTGGAAGGTTGCACCTGTCCATTCATGCCCAATAAATAAATTTTAGAAAGCATGTACTCCAAAACATTTAAATATTGACAATTAAATACAAGAAAGTAATCACATTTTTGTACGCGCACAATTATAGTTACGCTGACATCACATTCGAACGTAATTTTATTGTATTGCATACGAACAACTGGTTATTATTGTCACAGAATAATCTAACACGATTATGCATTAGTCGATGCATGAACCGAATTCAACATTAGGCCCATTACCAGCTTACTATCAAGTTAACGCTCCATTTCGTCCAAATGAAATATCAGCTTTGTAAAACACTCTACAAGAATAATTTGTTTCGTGAAAGATTCGAGTCAACTCGAGAATAAATGAAACAAATAACACGCAAAGTAAACGATCAAAAATAGTTTAAAGACATGCAAGCCGTCAACGGAAAAAGACGCGTGTTTACAAAGAGCGTTGTGAAATTTAAAGCGCCCGTTGAGCACCCCAGTAGCGCCGTTCGGCGGCGAAATCAAACATGAAAGTGCACATACAAGTGCATCAGTACTTATGCAAGGATTGCACTGAGTGGATCTGATTTCGAAATTGATATCTTATCAAAAAAATACACATATGAATAATCATTTGAATCATTTGAATAAATAATATAAAAACTAATCTTTCTTTTTTTATCGATATCGATACATGCGATAATTATCATAATAAATTTTTATAAATCAGAAAAAGATGTTAAAATTAGTTATTTTTTTAAAATAAATCTTTAATCGATTAATATACAATTGATTATTTTACTATTAATATTTATAATTTATCATCGCTTTATGTTCAATTATTTTATATTACGGTAGTTAAAATATATTAGCTCGTTCTTAAAAATGAATTGCCATTTCGTTAATTAATATCTCCTTTTTCAAGAAGTTAACAAACGTATCGCTTTTATTCGAAATTAAAAAAATCCTACGACAAAGGTATGGATCGTTTCATTGGATAGAAACCTGATAAAAATCAGAGTGCTCTATTTAATTTATTCAAATTATTAATTAAAAGTTCGTTTCTTTTAAAATTTTCTTTTCGTTATTATTATAACGAATAAGGATTTGGAAAATAAAAAAAAAAAAAAGAGAAAACAAAAAGAAAGAAAAAAAATGTAATATCGTTATTACACGAAGAATCTCACAATTTTTCTCGATACGTTCTTTTTCACACTTTTTGAATTCTAATTGATTAACGATAGAAATGGAACGAAAAAAAATGTTCAAACCACCAAAAGAATAGGATTAATGGAGAAATAACAGAGCGCAACATTATGCCTTTTCATCGCAGTGTAATAATGCTTTTAGGACTTTTGTTAGGAAGGACCAACGGCGAGGAATAGAGAGAAAATTGGGTGAAAAAAGAAAGCAAGCAGGACGGAAGGAAGGGAAGAAGGATGCTCTAGAATGAAAAAGGAGGGAGTATAAGGTTCGAAGGAAGAGATAGAAGCGATCGCGTGCATGACAGAGATAGATATAGGAGGAAACTGTCATGCGCGTCTTGTCGCGGAATAACCAATGAGATACGCGTATCCCAGCTTACCTCATTGATTACCACGTTCGCGCTCGTTCTAAATTTCACATTATGTTGTCGCGCAACCGTTGCAAAAATATGAATCGGTGCCTCGTGCCGGGCATCGGTACCCAGTAGAAGCAAGATTGATGGAAGGAAATGGAACGGTGTCTGTCATGACAATAATCTTTCGTTTCGGTGTTGTATTAACAATAGTTTCTAGCAGGTATATTGAAAGCTTCGGGGCAAATCTTCATAAAAGGGAGGGAAGGAAAGGAGGGATAGTTCCACGGTAATTCGAAGAGTGGAGGTGAGACGAAAGGATGAGAATGTGCCTCGCTGTACTTAACATATGCATACTTAACATTGCATATATATGTATATGTATATATGCATATATAAGAATACATATGTGTATATATACATGTATATATGTCATCAATAAAAGCCAAAGCAACGCTGGAAAATCAACAAAAGAACATATATAGCGGAGATAATTATTTGCATTATAACTTGTTCTTGTTTAGATAACTCGCGAGGAAGGATGACAGAAGATCAAGAAGAGATGGGTAGGGGGTGTTGGTAGCGAGACGGAAATTAGGTCATGCAAGAATATCGACGGACCGACGTAATCACGGTGCACAACTTGAATAAGGACATTAACGAGTCACGCTTCACTCCCTTAAGATCCTTTCCGCCACAGTATCGGACAAACTGTAGTGAATAGAGAGGAGGACGACAGTTTGGAGGAGTCACGGTCGTTTACTAGCGATCGATCCGCCATCTTGTGGCGTATCGATCGAACCCGAGGATCGACGGAAGGAAAGTCGATACTCGAAACATGGTACCGATTCGAGGTGGAAATTGCTCGATCGATATTAATGCTCATCGATGAAGATCATCGATAATTCTCTTTGGGAACAGAGAGACTCATTAATCAGGACTATATATCTGTCTCAAAGACGAATATGCACTGGATACGTTGAAATGTGTAAACACGATATTATTAGTTCGGATTGGAATGGATAGATCGATTTTCCATTATGGAATCTCTATGATTCGACTCGGTGGCTTTCGATCTGTGTCTCTAATTATTCGAGAGATTTATTCTGTTCGAAATATTTTTGAGAACAAATATTGTTTATGTTTTGCATCGTCGAATACAAACATCAAAGAAATTCGAAAATACGGCCAAAATGTTGGAACAACCTCACATGTACGATTAATGCAAGCTTTCATTATTCTTGATGAGTAGAAAACTGAAAATTACTGCCTAGCGAATGGCCACGAGCAAAGTAGAGAAAAAGGCGAGAAAAGAAAATAAATCGTTCGCGAAATACGTGATTCTAGCGATCACGAAGGAGCCGCTGATGTGTACGAATTATTGCACGGTAAGTTAAAACAAATTGGTGAAATTCGTCGTTCGAGTCGATTGATTAATATCCTGACGCAACTGTTTATGGGCGCGCATTCAAAAGACGGAGTGAAAAACTGCTCTCGCGTAAAGAGACCGTGAAAGATTGGTAAAGTTTGCGGAAACGAGGCAGGCGAAACGAAATTCTGCGAATTTGTTCCGCAAAAATGAAAATCTAATATCGATCGTAGAACTGTAGATACATATATATATCTTCGAGATAAAATAACGTTATCAAATTATTCTAAATTCCAATAAAATATTAGTAACGTAACAATGAATATAATAATCCTCTTATCTTTATACTTTAGTCTACCTAACCTCACTTCCAAAATTCCAACATTTTTTACGCGAAAAATCTGTTTTGCTTCTCGCAAGAATACTATTATTTCTCTTGCTGCCCCGTGTCTCTTCCCCTCGCTTCGAATCTAATAATAATTTCGTTGCTAATCTTCGCATCGTTTAAGAAGATTGCAACGAAATCCCATCGCAGAAACTGGATAGGCGGAATATCCGGCGAATTAATCCGACTCGGTCGAAGGATTTCGTTTTTAATTAAATCGTATCGTGATCATTATCGTTGTTGTCGCAACTTTTTAACGTTGCGTGTATTTTTGTGCCGCATTTAAAGATATTATTATTGCTCTTTCAGCGCAATTTATCCAGGGACAAGGGTAAATTCTGTGCAGGCGACACGACGTTTTTCTCGACGACGTATGACGTGCAACACGGGTGTTTAAACGGGCCGGAAGGCACGAGCGAGGACGGAATCGTATATAACCGTTTTTGTCCTCCCATCTTAAAAAACGTGCAAACAGCATCGATTCGTTACCTTCGCTCTTCCATCGTTTCAAATCGCGATCAATGAACAATCGGAACAAACGTGGTAAACGGATTCTTTGAAGAAGAAAAAGAAGGAAAAGATTTGTCTCCATTTCTGTCTAATGCTCCTTCACGAAAAGTGGCCATTTCCACGCGATTCGATCCATTCGATTTCGCGAGTACCTCGCTCGTCGTCGATCCAAGCACGTGAGAAGATTTTGCACCGTTTGATATACCAACTGTCTGAATTTCCGAAAGACCATCGCTCTTTCTTCACCACTTTTTTCTCGCGGCACGAAGGATCGCGTGGTGTTTGTTGGTAAAAATAACTCGGTCACCCGTTCGAACACGGATCGGATTCGTCAGTTCGCAATTTTCACGACACGCGGACCGATTCTTTTTTTAAAATTTCCACCACGATCAAATTCTCCAATTCCTCTATCTAGATCCCCCTCTATGGTCGCGATCCAATTCTTCTGAACACGACACACTGTTACTATAATATTTCCAGGCTCACGTGACGCGGCCGTGTCACCGACGACGATCGCGGCCAGTTAACACGCCCGTCCAAACACCGTTCGAATTTCCCGAATCAATTATGATCCGTTTTCAAAATAGACCTCCCGCCCCCCTCCCTTCTCCTTCTTTTTTTCTTCTTCCTTTCTTCCTTCGATAATCAAATCAACCTGTTTCACTCGTACTCGAATATATCGCTCCGAGATAATCATATCTATATTTTCGATTCGAAAGAGGGGGGAAGGGAGGCAGGAGGGAAAGGAAACTCGACGGAATCGACGTTTAATTCCGATTCCTCTTCTTCCACAGAAGAGAAAAGAAGAGAGTAGAAGGTGTCACGCGAAAAAATCGAAAAGTTGGCGGGAGATTCTTGATGATCGCTGGCAGGAGAAGGAGGAGGAGCGGGGGGAGGGGAGATCCAGCGAGAAACGGTAATAGCGGCTCGGCTCGACTCGGGCGGGAGGGGGAGGAGGTGAGAGCGGGGAGGAGGGGAGGGGGGAGGGCGGCAGAGAAGCGAGGGTGGGAAAGACGGAGCGCGCGCGCGAAAAGAGGAAGAGGAGGAAGGCGGTGGAAAGGAGATACGGGGAGCAAAGCGGCGAGAGGGTGGTTGGGCCGGCCGGCCAGTAGTGCTGTGGCGGCAATCGCGGACGCGTAGTCCGCTTCTCGCGCTCTCGCCCCCCGACGTCATGTTGCCAAACAACCCCCGTCGAGCATCATCCCCTTTCGACACGACTATCCGGACGAGTTAGTCAGTCTCAACTACGGGGGGAGACGAGAGGAGAGATCGGCTCTCGGAGCCAAGGACACTGGATCATCCTCCACCCGCCTAATATCAGCTGGTACACCCATTCATACATATATACATACATATATATATATATATATATATATTAGTGTAATCGAGTCAGTGGGATCGTCCCGCCGCCGCTTTCTCCCTCCCTCCCTCCCTCCCTCCTCGTTTCTTCCTCGTTCGGTTGACGGTCCAGGATCGAGGGGGAGCGAGTGTGGTGCGTAAACAAAGCACCTGGTGTGGTCCTCGAGTGTGACAGATCTTTGGGATCCAGGCTGGTGGTGTGCATATCGGGGTACACGTGCGAGGGGTGGTCGGTGAATCGATCACCGGGGTGGGGGGGGGGCAAGTGCGAGGGGAAGAGTAGATCGACTGGAGGATCTCGATCAACGTCGTGGATCCTCCCCAGGGATATATATTCGAGGATCGTCCTGAATGGTGGTAAGTAGCAGAGGGGGGAGGAGCTCCCCTCCCTCCTACTCTCTCTCTCTCTCTCTCTCTCTCTCTCTCTCTCTCTCTCTCTCTCTCTCTCTCTGCGGAAGATAAAGAAAAGAAAAGATCATCTTGCATTAAAGGCAAGATATTTGGATCGTATATCGCTCGACGATGAGAGAGAACCTTCTCCCTCGACGATCTATGGATCCTGCCCTACGATTTTCCTCAACTTTTTCCACGAGTCGGATCGAGAGTCGAGGAAAGAAGGGGAGGAGGGAGGGGGAGAAGAACGAGGGAATTGTTGCATGCGATTCTGATTCCCCCTCTCCCCCTCCTATTCATCCATCCCCAAACCAATTCGACGCCGATTTAGGGGCGGTAAACAGGACGTCGGGTCCTCCTGTCCCGCCAGGAATGTATTATCGATTCGATACGCACGCGATATTTGCACGCGGTGCTGGTATCCGGGGGCTGATTATTATTCGCCGACAGAGAGGCGAAAGCGGAGGAGGATCCCGGGCGTTTTCCGTGAATGAATGGAGAGAGAGAGAGAGAGAGAGAGAGAGAGAGAGAGAGAGAGAGAGAGAGAGAGAGA